>NW_025110071.1:555921-688344 GCF_011392965.1 Frieseomelitta varia
GAAGAGGCCCGGCAAACTGCCACGAAGAGGGTCACAACAAATGGCTTCTCATCTTCTGGATCATTTGAATGACTCCAGAGTATGGGAGGTCATTCTTGTTACTACTTTGTCACTATGCTCTTTTAGTATTTGTAGTTCTATTTTTTTTTTTCTCCTCCATCATCGTTCATCATCGTTTCGGGTAAATCGCGGTTTTTCTTGTAAGTGCTGCAAGAAATCGATTACGGATTGAATTAGAGTTGCGAAAAAGTTTTCGCACCTGTTTATTAGTGTTGCGAAAAATTGATTACGGTTTGAGTTAGAGTTGCGAATTATTGTACCGTGATTGTCTTTTGCAACTTTGATTTGAATTTTTATAGTTGTTTTACTGTTATATGTACATAGTAATATTTATCTTGCTTTTTATTGTTTTAAATTAAATTATAGAGTCATTGTTTTTAATTAATTTTAGAGTGTTAGAGTATTTGAACTAGCTTTTTGTTCGTACAGTTTGTATTATTCATAATAATTTTCATTGAATTTAGCTTTAGAGTTAGTGTTGCGACATTATTTCATCGCGATTTCCAGTTTTATTTTTACTCTTAGTGTTGCGATAATGAATGATCGCGTTTTTTGATGTAGCGTTGCGTTTACAAAATGCCCAAATTCTTCCACTCGGATTCGTGGAAGGCTGTTCCTGCTCCTGGATCACCTGATGCAGCTACAAGAGCTGTTACTGTCACCAGCAACTTCCAGCATGTTTGCATTGGACGCGTCGCAATTAGTGTTGCGCATTTTAAAACTTGAGTGCATAGATTAGTAGCGTACTTACTTTCGGGAGTTTTAAACTTGACGAAGCACTCTTCGAGTTTGATTTTGAAAATTTCCTATTTCAGAATTAGTGCTATTCAATTAATGTTGCGAAACAAGATACGGTTTGTTGCTCGTGTTTGTAATGTAGATAATTATACAATAGCCCTTCTGATTATTGCATTGTTGAGTGGGAAACACTTTAATAGCCTTCTTCTGGCTACTGTGTCGCGATTTTCTTTTCGGTAGTCCTTCTGGCTATCGACTTGCTTTCTTTTTTTTTCAAATGTTCGCGACTGTTTTAGTGGTGTGGAACTTTTGTGTTAAGTTTTTTAAACTACTAATCCAACAAATGAGTTTGTTTCAGATCTATCAACTTCCAAATGGATGGAGAAAAGGTGGAATAACAGTACAAAGGTGATCATTCATCAGCAATCTTCAGCATGGTTGGACTGGATGCGGCGCAATTAGTGTTGCGCATTTCTAAATATGTGTGCATAGATTAATAGCGTTGCGTACTTACTTTCGGAAGTTTTAAATATGACGAAGCATTCTTCGCGTTTGATTTTGAAAATTTTCTGTTTTACAATTAATGTTAGTGAATTAGTGTTGCGAAACAAGATACGGTTTGTTACTCGGACTCATGTCAAATGTAGATTTGACAATAACCTTTTTATTGTCAAATCTATTGTATTGAGCAGCAAATGTACTTTAGCATTTTTTCAGCTATTGTTGTCGCGATTTCTTTTTCGCTGGCCCTTCTGGCTATTGTTTTAGATTTTCTTTGTCAGTAGTCCTTCTGGTTACTGCGTTAGATTTTCTTTTTTAGCATTCCTTAGCTTTGTTATTTATTACAGAAGGTAGTGCTAAAAAATATATATCTTTTATTAGCTATAACTTTGTTAAATTTTATTCTAAATTTAATATATTCACATGTATGAAAGTGTAACTGATTTCATGTGTGTCATCTATAAAATATATGATTTGTAAATGCTATTTTACAAGTGTGTGAGAAAAGTGTGCAACAATTAAATATTTAAGTTAGAAAAGTATTGCAACAATTAAATATTTAATTATTACAATGAAAATTTGTAATATTTTTTTTCTTTCACAAAATAATTAAATCGATAGTACTTTGTAGAATATTAGTGTTTTTTTGAAATATAAGTTAGTATTCAATTTATTGTTATTGGCGTTAATAATAATGATTCTTCGTTATCAGATTTAATAATAATGATTGTTCGTTACCAGAGTTATTTTCTTATCATTTTCTTTTATTTTCTCTTTTCTAAATGTTTCAACAATAAAGTAGAATTCAAAGTAGAATAAATATTCGAGTTTCGTATGCGTAAATCAAAGTTTATTCGCGATCCTCATTTATTTATATTGATGATGAAGTATGATGATTGGCGCAGACGAGATTTTATTATAAAATCTACAGTAACTGCTTGTTGTTTTTCATTCAATTTATTTGTAAAGCAGCACTTGCAGATGTAAATTATGTCATAATTCATTGTTATTAAGTAGTTGTATGATCATACGATCATACGTTATTTATCTCGAAAAATTAATGGATATATTTTTTTCTTTGAACTTTTAAGTTTAATGAAAAATATTTTAGCATTCGGTGTATTTATTTTAATAGATTAAAATATTCAATGTGTATAGTTCCTTTCACGATTTCTCGCCATTTGATTTGATTTCACGTTGGAAAGAATTAAGCGGTAACTTTCCTTGTTAACGAGGATCGGCGTTGATGTCGTGTAACCGGAATTTTGTCGAATAGAAATTAAATAGAATCGTTTGGGGACAGAGGGAGAGGGTAGGGGGGGGGGACGCAATTGGCGAAACTTAATTACGTGGCCCTGACTTCGATGCAAATTGCTTTTACACGACATTTGTGCTCGTTTCAAAATGGTCCACTTTCGAAAATCGATCTCGTCACGATACTAAAATTATTCCTCCTTCATTACACGCTCGTGATTCGATTATTACTTTACGCATATCCAATCAGTCATTTGTTACACGTTATTCTTTTTCCCCCTTTTTTCCTCTTTTTTTTTCCAAACCAACTGCAAACATTTTGCCCACCGTTCGATTCAATTATCGTCGCGCAGTCGTTCCAATTATTCGGCACTATTTAACGTTCGTGCACCGTGGAAAAACAAAATTAATTTTGTCATACGATCGAATGGAATCATTCGTGCCACGTCGAATCAATGATATTTGCATGCAATCTGATTCCCGCGATGCGTGTCGCGTTAATCAGGTTAACATGAATTAAGTTGCCCTCAATTATTTAACATTCATTGGCCGATCGATCGACCTTGTTTCTGACCGGCCGTTCTGTCACTCGATAGCGTCATTAACATATTTGTCAGCGATATTCATAAACAAATAATTCTCTTTCGTTGGAGGTTCGATCAGTCGGGAGTAGGGGTAGAAAGGAAGGAAGGGGACTTTGTTAGACACTTGACCTATTATCTCCTTTCTAACGCTGCAAACGAGGAATCGATGTAACGAGCATCGCCTGTGTCCAAAAATACATCAATTTTATTTTGTTAAATTTATTTATTGAAAAACGATATTAAATTTCATAGAAAATGTATAAATTGTGTTAGAATTGTTTATCTCAACTTTCGTAAGCTGTCGTAAGACACAGTTATACGACTACAAATGCTAATTAGACTGGTTAGTAGTAAAAATTGGCAGAGTAATTAGTCAGACTATTATAAAGGTATTATTCGTTTGAATTCGCGATGGTAGTTAATGTTCGAAAGTTCGTGAGATTCAAGTGATAAATAATATACTGCGAAAGACCGAAATAGGGATTTAAGTGGAGGAAAATTTAGAAGGTGAGAGCATTTCAATTTCGTAATTTCAAAAGGCAGTTATTAACTGACGGAGAATAGTGAATGAATTGAAGGGAATAAAGAATTTGCAATCTTCAAATTTGCATTTTACAAATTGGATCGGTACAAATTGATGAAAAGCTATTGCCAAGAAGAGAGAAGGGAAATAAGAAAATAAGAGGAATAAGAAGAAAGTGATTAAGTGTAGGAAGGGAAAAGAAAGGAGAAAAAGGAACAGGAGCATCGTGGTTTTTCGTGGGCCAAAAAAAAAAAGAAAAAGAAAATAAAAGGAAAATGAAAAAAAAGAAAGGAAAATTCGTCGGTAAGAAACTGTGCGCTAATTAAGGCTGTTTCATCAAAGATTCTCTTTTTCGAGGGTTGGGGCTCGGCTTTTAAATAAATTATACCACGTTAAAAGCTTCTTCGCACTTCCTCGGATAATCCATGGGTTCGTTTCGCTTTGGAACTTGCACTCCAGGGAGGATTCCCGCGCATAGGAAACGACCTAAGCCTTCTGGTTATAGATGTATCATAATGCGCCGCGCGTTGTCTCGGTGAATTACTTTCTGCCTCAATTAAACGGCAAGGCGAATGAATCGGACATTTCTGTGGGTTGCTAATTGTATTCCCTTTTCTAGAACGAAACGTTCGTTGCTTAGAGACCAGTGGAATGATCGGAAATATTAGAAATATATTTGTTTTCTTTTTCGGCACCTTTCAACTTTCACTACCTTTCATTTCTTGCGGAAGTAACGAAAATTTCTTTAAATTTCATTAACATTTCCAACTTTGTTGAATTGATATTTCTAACTTTATTAAAAATTTAACGGAACATGTCCTTTGGAAAACGACGTCCCTGTTTTGCTCCTTTTTTGGAAAATCCAATTTGACAAACGTCTTTAAAAATCTGTTGTGACATGTCTGGAGATATATACTTTATCTGTCAGCTTTTTTAGCTGCTATTTGTAATTCATTTTGTTCCTTTAGTTTGTGGTTGTAAAGTTCTTTTAAATTTGTAAATATTATATTGAGTTTCACTAGCTGTTGATGGTTGTGCAAGCAGAAACTGTTCTTTCGTTATTGGTGTAGTAAATCAGCGAAATGAAGTTCTCTATTAAATTTCGAGATATAAAAGTTATTGAATAATTTAATCGGGGGTGTATAACCATTATTTTCGTCGAAAGAAATGGAACAGACTTTACAGAGTAGTTCGAATTATCGTTCAGATAGAATTTCCACTTGCTTCATTATCATGTTCCAAGGAGGACGTGAACGTTTTAGGAATTGGTATTTTCGCCGGCATTCCAGGACTTCGAATTCGTTGTCCTTGGTCGGTGAAACAGCAGCCGCGTCGCCTTTGAAGCCAATATTCTCACGGACCTCTTAGCACGTTAAGTTCCAACGACAAGGCTTGTTAAATGGATGTTTCTCGGTACGTCGGATGCATTTTTAAATAATTCAATGCAAAGCAGTGGGGAAAAGGCGCGAACTCTTTGCAATTACGACAGGGTAAAGGGGATCGAGCAGAATTTCTTTCGCCTAGATTCCCTTCGAAACGCCAAGTCTGAAGAATGATACGCTTAACGTCAAAATCATTTTTTAGAATTTCCTTCCGATGACGAAAGGATTCCGCGAAAATCTTTGTAAAATCTCTTTCCATCATTTCTTTCTTCTCCTTCCCCTATTTATGAAATTTTGAAATATCGTAGATTTTATCTCCGCGAATCGTAGATAACGATAGATAACTGATAGATAACGTTGCTGCGTTATTCGAATCTTTCGCAAGTCTGTAGGTATGGAAATTTAAAAACAATTACTATTTAATATCTGAGACTCGATCTTTGTCTCGCCGAGAGTGAGAAAAATTTCGTCAGTGTTTTAAAATTCTCGAAAATAGCAGTGTCAGACATTATACATACGGCAGACATAAATAATATATCGAATTTATCGAAATTCAACAAACGAAACTCGAGTTGATAAAATAAATTTCGTTAGAGAATCAAAGATTTGAAAAAATGGCAGAATGTGAAAAAATGGCGATTCACAGGTGCCGAAAATTTCGCGAACCAACTAGGAACTACCAAGAAAATTTACAGAAAAACATTCCTCGAGAATTAATCGAGATCGCATGAAATTCATAAAGATATTTTTAAAGCAGCGTATTTGACAATACGTCGGGACGACATCGAACGTATATACAAGACAGAATGACGTGCAACAAGAGGAAAAGTCAGACGCGGGAGTAGGTAAAAACGAAACCGTCGTTCGCCTTGTGTAAAACGCAACATACGGGTTGACGAGACGGATGAAAAGCACGCGGAACGACGGTATTGTTGCTCGTAGAATTGTAGATTACTTTTACGATTCACGAGCCGCGTGGTTAAAGTAACAGAAACAGTCTGGGTTACCGTTAACCGTTATGTTCGTACATAAATATAAAACGAGTCCTCCGCAGCCGAGTCGACTATCAAATAGTAAGGATAGATGCCAAGTCGATCGGCGAAATATTGCAGCCTGTACCGGATTCAGTGTTGCGAATAAATTCCGCCACGGCTGTTTTATTATTTCAAACCGTCCATAAATACGCTTTCTCTCTCTCTCTCTCTTTCTGTCTCTCTGTTGCCTCTGTGGAAAAAATAATTGTCTATCCAAACACTGTACTCGATACCGCCAGCGTTTTTTAGGGAAAAAAGTTGGTCGAAGAAGGAAAACATGGAGGAAAAATCACAATCGCTGAGCTGTGAAATAGAAATGACAAGTGATAAGATATTTATCAATAAGAAATTTAAGAGGAGAAAAGTTTAAGCTTCAGGAATTAAAAAGTGACATTTAATTTAAAAGGTTTCATTTAATCGAAGATTACACATCGAGACACTTAGTGAATTTGTGTGATAGTATGTATAATTTTTGGAAACTATAGAATCTTATAAATAAGGGTTAATGGAATGTAATCTATTCGTCAAAGAGTATATAATTGTGAAAGTAAGGAAATTATATACACACACACACACACACACATATATATATATATATATATATAAAATGAAAGTCTACATACTCATGTTTGTAAAGTTGAGATGCTTAATACAAAAGAAGGAAAGAAGGAAATAGCAATCGTAGAAATAGCACGAGTTAATTTAAAGAAAAAGAAAGTTGTATAAAGTTCTATATTAAAAATGTATACTTTCTTTTGGGTTGATTCGCCATTATAAATAAATATTTTTTCTGCGCTATTTCATGAATATTTCACTCCTTGATGCGAGTCATTTTTTTTTCAAATTTTACGTTTCGATTATTTCTCGATATTTCAATTCCACAAAAAAAAAAAAATAAAAAAAAAAACAAAAAACAAAAAGAGAACACGCGTACGAAATGGAGTTGAATGAAAAATAACTAGTTTTTTAAATGACCTGCGCCAATTTCAATCTAAACGAAACCATATTCGAAGTGATTTCACCGTCAATTATGGAAACGTTCAACGAGCGTAACGAATCGTAGTCTATGAGTAATTTTGCCGGACGATTTCAATTATCGCGTTTGTTTCCCATCATTTCGTTTAAAATCACACTTCCAATCATTTGACGAACAATATACGCACGTCGTTTAACAGTTTCATTTCGCGCTACACAGAGGGAGAACAATATCCTCCGGGCCAGTAGTATGAGTCAGTACATTCGCTGACTCACGTCTTTTTTTCCTTCTTTTCCTCTTCCTTTCTTTTAATAAATTCGAAGAGAAAAATAGAAAGAGCGAGCGAGCGAGCGAGAGAGAGCGAGAGAGAGAGAGAGAGAGAGAGAGAGATACGAAGGACTGCGGCATCCCTGTGGGAAGGTTATTTAGATTTATTCGCGAATCCTCGAGCCGACGATATTTTCCCCGAGTGCACGTGCCAATACCAATAGGCGGAGTGGTTAATACCGTCTGGCCTGGCATCTATCCTTGCTACTTGATAGTCAGCTTCCATTCGAAAGCTTCGTCTTATACCGCGGCCTATACAGTAATCCTAACTCTCATCCGCTTTTTTCTCGATCCCTGTATCGCGGCTGGGCTTCCTCTTGCCCTGAACTCCCGACGCTACAAATGTCGTTGGTGTTCCAAGAATTTCGCCTCGGCTGAATATTTCGCTGAAATCCCCTCAGAATATTTATCCAGAAATTTCGTGTTCTCTTAAATTTTGCTTTGACTTTTAATTCAAGGATTTGGATCCAAACGATCCAGTCGATCGAAATCTATTCTCAGCCAAACCATTTGGCTCGTTTGATAACAGTATTTATTCTGAGATCGTTTGTAAATTTCGTAATTTCTAGTTACTAAATTCGTAATTACTAAACAATTTCAAATACCAGAATTGACAAAATGGTCAAAATGATCAATTTATAATTTTTTAGTGTTGTTTCGAAGATTTAAAAGAGATTTGCATGATCTTTGTAAAATCGACCAACAAAAGTTCATGTCCTTTATTCTATTATTAACATTTTAACATTTCTCTGTTCCTTGCATTCACAACCTTGAGTGTCGGTAGTTCCAACGTTAAAGAACGCCGGAGGATCGACAAAGCCTTTATTATTTTAATATTTATGTTCTAATTTACGTTCAGATGGAAATTTCGCTGGTTTAACGTCGTGTCTCGTTCATTCTCGATTATCGCGAGGTTGGGAAATGCCTTTGTGATCAGATAAGAGACGATGGCGGATCGATGGCCGGCGAAACGAACAGTTTCTTTGACGCGTTTAACGCTTAATATTCATATTTCAAGTCCAATAGAGCGGCCATTCCACGGGGTAAAGTTTCTTCGTTGGTCCCCGTGTTCGGCTGACCGCAGGAATTTCTTGTTACACCGACGAAATCAGAGAGACTCGGTTCCTCCTGACGACAGCAAGCTCGATTTTGCGGAATATCCGGATATTCCGAGGTTTTATCGATGCGTTCACTTGGGAAGACCACGCGTCATCCGTGCAATGTCTGAAGCTACTGTGGCCACCTGTGAAACTCGGATAATTCTCTTCAATAATAGAAATTGATTCTTCAACGATGGCATTAGGATTCGTTCTTGTTGATCTTTCTTTGGAGTCGTTTGATGTTTTCAGCTGGACTATTCATATTTTATATTTCACGATTTAGCTGTAAATTATATTTCATCTACATTTCATCAAGTCTGCATGATATTGACAAAAAGTCAATAAATAAACAACAGTAACGATAGATCAAATGATTTAATCGCCTAATTAAGTCGCCTCTCAGAGACTTGATTATTGATATAATCCGTTGGCGATTTCGATTTTTTAATATCCTTCCTAACTATTTTTAAACGGTGACAGTTGTTGCATACTGTTGACTTTGTGACGTATAATTATCGAATGTAGTACTGTTGTATTTAGATGTTGAAATAATTTTTGATAGAACTCGCACAAGTATTAATGTTGTGTATAAATCTCGTTTCCTAAGGGTTAAAAATAACGGAATGTCTGATTTTGCAAGTTGACGATTTATTTTCACAGTTCACCGCTTTAGTCTTGGGTCCTCTAACTTTCTGTCAATACCGTGCGTTGAACGATCGTTTATAAAAAATTCAATGAAAATCCAATTAAAGAATCAAAACGCTCTCGCGCAGTAGAGAAGTGATTTTAATTGTAGAGAGAGAGAGAGAGAGAGAGAGAGACAACGAGAGAGAGAGACAACAAGAGAGTACAATTAAGAGAAAAGAAACGACAAACTTTTAAAGATGAAAGCTTCGTCCGTGAAATATTCATAGCAGGAATGCAATCTCCGATGGATATTCTTTCTCTCCAGCGAGAACTGGAAATTTCTCTCCAAAGTGAGAACTCTTAGAGGGGTGCAGCTAAGTCTCGAAGGTTTCCGCGTTCTCCGTGCCTCGACTGATGCACCCTTTTGTGCGGGACACCCGATATATCACGATGATTCTCCGCGAGCACGCCTTTACGAGCGGTGCAAAAAATTTATAACCCCAAGATGGAATTGAATTTCCGGTCGGCGCCGGCCGAATACTGATTACGCCGCACTTTGTACACCTCGCTCCTCCGCCCCCCCCCCCAACTTGCACCCTCCTTTTTGCGGCCTTAATCGTCTGGCACGATTGTGCAACGCCGACTTCCGTCTGCGTTGGTTTTGCGACGTTTCGTTCCACCGGGCCGTAGCTCGTCTTTGCCTAACGAACGAGGGCTCGATGACGGTTGTTAGCCAAAACTCTGATTTCACTGCGTCGAAAGATCTCGTGTACAAGATCCTGTAAAAAGAAAAAGTGTTCCAGACACCAAGTTTCAAATTTCGCCGCATGACGAAACAACGATTCGCAAATTTGTTAATCTACTCGAGACGAAGTTTTAAAAGTCGGCGCTCGTCAATTGTCTCGCGAACAATGAAAGAACGAAGATTTCTAGTGAGTGAATTTTGTAAATTATACGAATCGCTCGATGCGCGACGTAAAGTTTTACTAAACTACGAGGCAAGAAGTTACAAGTATAATTCTGTGAATTATACACGAATCGAATCTATCAAATATGAAAATCTGAAGTTAAGGAATTATAAAATCTAAAATTACGGAAAGCGGACTGTGAAATGCTATTACGAAGTGAATTTTACAAAAGATTGTCATTCATTATACCAGATCGGTCCGCGTTTAAAATTAAAATCTGTCTGTTATCCCCTGCTATTCTCCGAAACGTTCAATTCCTCCCCTCCTCCCGCGACGATTCATCAATAATAGAAACGCGACGCGATATTCCTTGTTATCACGCGAGTCACTTAAATCTCGAGAACGTTCCTCGCTCGTTCTATTAAAAGCCTGTCGAGGGTCCGCGATAATTTCAACTGACGACAGGAATGATTGCCAGGCGAGTTGACCGTGGGAACGGGGGTTGGTTGATTCGAGGAAAAATGAATTTTCATTATTAAGTGTATCGAGGTTAATCCGAGGAACGGCCTCTTGATAGGCCTCGCTGATGAAAAATCCCGAATTATTCCAGGACGATTATGGCGACGAGAAATCGCTCGTAAAATTTTCAGCCGCGCGATATTATCGCGATTACAAGATGCCAGCTTGTTCCAACTCCCGGTGAAGCGGAACAGCACTTCTACTATGTCGAGTAAGGTTAAATCGGAGGAACAGTATTAACGGCGATGTTAACCGTGACGCGTCGAAAAATTGAAATTCTACCCTTCTCCGTTCAATTGCCAATTAGTTAATGAACGAAGTGTTTTATTAATTAATTCCCAAGCGTGTTGTGGCTGTGTATTAACAACGAAAAGTTAGTTACGTTAATTTATCCCCTTGCTGTTTCTATCGAGCAAATGATCGATGCGATATAATTAATTGTGAAATTGTTGGGTAGCCAAGTTAATGGGATTATGGTTGTGTTGGGAATGTAATTATCTTTGAAAGAAATATATGTATATAGACTTCGACATACGCACACGGCGCATGTAGAATTTCAAACATTTTTCTGTGACATTATTTTAATATACAGAGTATATTTTAATATTTATTGTACATATAATACTATTATACATATAATACTCTGTATATTAATTTATTATAATATTATTTTAATATACATATATTTAATATACAGAGTATATTTTAATATACATTCGCGTGATTTTAACATCTTGATTTAAATCTATTGTTACTCGTAATGAAGACTGCTTCAAACGAATTTAAATAACGTAGCTTGACATTTTGTAATAAAAAAATAATTAATTAATCCATGTATGTATGTTGAAAAAAAAATTGTACTTGTCTATAGTAATAGTAAAAATACGAATGTCTGTGGTAAATAAAATTTTTGTCAATCCTTTGTTAAGTATTATGATCGATTGTTAGATTTATGCTGGTTGATCTAACATTTTGTATCTTGCGCTATTTAAATGCGATATTTAAAACAGAACAATTTTTCATAATTCTCATAATCTTCATCGACAAAGAGTAGGAGAAAACGCAGATATACAAATATTTATTATAACCATTTTCTTTTCGAAGTTCAGCTTATAGACTTGAAAGAGTACTGCTGGAAAGGATAAGGCAGAAGATTCGTCGACCAAATTCGTATAAAAATTCTCATTACGAGTACAAAGAGTTAAGATTTAGTGTATTTGTATTTTCGTTTCACTTTTTTAAAATCCAAGTTACAATTCGTATCGATTCTTTCTAGGCACTTTGTAAAATTTAAATGATCGATAATACCGAGTCCCGGTGGAAAGCAGGCAGTATCGGAAATCCTTACTCGGCGAAATGACCAATATCGGGCTAGTCACATCATCGATTCACGGAATGAATTGGTTGCTATTTTATTGCCGGTCATCGGATGACGAAAATTGCATCACCGACAATGATGAATTATGAAGGCTTGGAAAAGTCGGCTCGATTCTTTAAAAGGCTGTCATTAATAGTACGGTGATAACGGTGACATTGAAAAAGATGTAGAAAACATTGGTGTAAATTATGTAACCATGGTTGGGGTCTCGCGATCGACTTTCCGCCGTCTAGAATAGTTCGCAGCTGTTTTCACGACATTTGGAGGAAGAATAATCGCGTTGGCGATTAATTTAAGGAATCTCTCTGACATTTTTGTCGCTGAAAGTTATTTGCTCTTGATTCTTGGTGTTGCGTGCTTTCTTTTGATTGTATCTCGCAGTTTGTGGTTCAGGGTTTAGAATTTGGGACAGAGGGATTTAAGATTTGAGATGTGGAATCTAGAATATGAAATTCAAATGAAAACGGTTGAGGATTCGAAATCCGTGTCTCGAGTCCCAGATTTCGGAACGTAGAATTTGGAATCCGAGCTCGAGAATTCTGAATCGGAAATGTAGTATATGGAGTTGAGAATCTAACGTACAAAGTTGAAAATACAGAGCTTAGAATTTGGAAATTAGTATCCAGAAGAGATTCAGAAAAAATTTAAATTCAGCGATCGACGAATATTTAGGGTCAAGAGGCCCAAGTCTAGAATTTAAATTTTAGAATCGAGGATTTAAAGTTTAGGATTTACAATTCAGAATCGAGGATTTCACATCTGGCAATGAGCCTTTGAATTCATGATCCACGGTCTCGGGTTCAGATTCCAAAATTTAGAATGCTGATCGCCATGATATCATGTATTAAATTCGTGTAAGAAAATTTTGAAGTCGTAGAAACTTCGTAAACAATGAAATATAATATATTTGATTAAAAATTGATGTTGAAATTCCCGTACGTCCGTCTTGTTTCATTATTGATTTTGTTATTAATGACGATCATTTCGACACGCTGTTGAAACAAGAAAATATCATTTAACAAAAAGACAAACGCGTTTCTAGATTTTAACGATTCCTATTATCACTTAATATGTATATATATATATGTACGTGTATCGCGTTTCTACGAACTGAGAAAATAATTAATGGCGATAATCTGGAGGGCACATGTAGACCGCCAGATGGTAAGTTTAATAAGTCAAATTAAATTGGATTAAGAGGAATGGTGCCAGTCGTGCAATGCCCGAGAATTTTGAATATTATATTAAGAATTTTCTGCGGGACTGTGTCGGAACAGCTGCGAACTGGTTTAGGTACATCACCGATATAAAACCGGAAGTGAAGCCGGTGCTGCCCGTAGCTGCAACACGTTTTCTACGCTTTTAATTAATCTTAATCCTCTTTGCAACAGCCTCGCAAGTAAGACCTAACAGTCTAAATCTACTAAATCGCTATTTTCTTTTTCTTTTTCTCATATTTGCTTCACTTTTTATACTCAATACTTTCGTAATACCTGAGGTCTCTCTCAAATGTTGGCGCAATTGCTTTTTCTTTAATACCTCTAACATCTCTAATAGCTCGAACTTCTTCATCCACCGGCAGCTTCATAGACTTCGACGTTCTCTATCTTGTGTCTGGCTTCTTGACTTTTCCGCTCTTCCGTCCTGTCGCTCGTTCCCGAAACGTATCAAAGTTTCGTGTGTTCCTTCGGCTTGGCCGCCCCTTGTCGCCTTGATTTCTCGTCCTCATAACATTAACTTTCGTCGTTCTTGTTCGTCCCTGTTGTTGACTTTTTACTTGTCGGTTTCTCTTCCCTCGGCTACATCCACCGATGCTGCGTTGATTGGACTTGGCCCAATAAACACGCTCGGTTCCATCAGAGACGCAAGTTTATTAAACTAAAGATTCAATCTTTTAGTTCTTCAATTGTTCTTACTTATTTTTTTTTTAATTCTTCTTATTTTTGTGATTAATCCTCAGCTCGATGATTTAGTGGCTTTAGTTGTCGAATAATTACAAATTCTCTTTAGAAAAAATTGAAAAAGGATCAGGCAAAAGATAGACTGTTAGGAGGTGGATACTAAATAAATGCCAGGATTTCATTTCGCAGCTTTTATCGAATGATTACAGAATTTTTTCAAGAGAAGAAGAAGAGATTAGGCGAAATAGATCATTACGAAATGGATGTTAGATAAATACCATAGTTTCATTTCAAAGCTTTTACCAAATTATTACAGAATTTTTTAACTACCATCAGAAATCTTCATTAAAGTGAAGAAAATAGAAAAACTGTAAAATACAATAGAATATACATAAACTTTTATTTAGGTATTTTCCGAAAAATCTTTCATTTAAATCTTTAAATAATACACTATTTTACATCTGTAATATGTCCAACAAAAATTATGAATTGGTCGTTTCGTCGATCGCCTCGGCAATTCCAGTGTTAAAAGGAGTCGGATCGTTTACAAATACTATCAATTTCAAATCGCATTTCAGTCGTTATCGTAAATAGAATCGTCGATCAAAACCGCGATCGCTAATCTCTAAACGATATTCATTGGACAGCGCGGTTTACATTTATAATATATCTGACAAAAATTATGAATTGATCATTTCGACTATATCGATGGTTACAGGTGTTAAAAAGAGACACGGACCGTTTATAAGTATCATAATTGCAAATCGCATTTCACTCGTTACCGTAAATAGAATCGTCAATCAAAACCGTGATCACCAATCTCTAAACGATATTCATTGGGCAGCACGGTGTCCTAGGAATATTATCCAGTAATGCGTGGCACAGAGCCGGCTAATTTAAAAGTAGATCGTTCGACATCGGTGGCCTCGATCGTACAAGCGGTATACCACGGCTGTCCGATCGTATCAATCACATCAGAAACAAGCTAGTCGATACTACGCGTTACCGCAATAGTGTGTCCACAGGATTATTGCCTCGTAGCCGGCCCTGCGGATAATGTCAGTCACATTTCGACGACGCGCTTTATCGTCAGCCATTTCGATTTAACCATCACCTGCCCTTAACCACCTCTCCCCCTCCCACACCCGCAGTATACATTTTTTTTCCCTCCCTCACTCGGCAAAATAGACACGACTCACGAATACGCGGCGAAACATTATTTTTCCCGCCGTTTGACTTTGACTCTTTTACAAGCGCCAAGTGAAACATTTGACCTTTCGAACTCGCGTTGAATCCTAACTTGATCCGTTGGAAATAGCAGAATCTAAAAGAGGAGCCAAAACCATGGAGTTTCACAATGGAAAAGCACGACGAGAGGAGAGACGAGAATCGAACGGGTTATCACGTTCGGATTCTCCTTCGAAGCTTTAAAAGTTTTCATTGAGTAAGAATGAGATTACGTTGGACGGTTCATTCTTACGAAGTAGTTTCTCATGATTCGTTACATATTCGTTATGATTCGTCATACACTCGTATGAATACGTGATTAGGTATATTAGACACGCGTGTGTACGTAGAGATAAGAAAATGAAGTTTTCATGTATTTACGTATGAAATGGAATAACAACATTAGTTATTGTTGTGTTTTAAATCACGCTCATACAATTTCACAATGTTGCTTAACCTTACGAAATTTTAAAATCACGATTATCTTAGCTTCGTAAAATTTTACTTACCGACGCTTGAAAAAAGGTTACGAACTACCCTAATCTTCCTCAGAACTTATTCAATCGATCGCTTCCCGTATTTCAACAGAAATTAAAGATCAGTAACCCAGAAAGCAGACAAATTTTTAACCCATCGATGTCAGTCGATAATTATACTGTTCAAATTTTTAGTTTCAATTCCCAGGACAAATGCAAATGCAAAATGTGTTGCAAGTTACAAATTAGAGTAGCTAACACTTGAGAGCACGATCTCAAATGTCAACGTTCAAAATAAAACACTCGTATACCAAACAAATTTTCAATCCGCATGCAGTTGATTCGCCATGGAAATGATGTAAATGATTCACTATGGAAAATCGCGACTACAACTGCTCGTGGCTAGGGATGTGGCTAGAATCAATCGGGACGGAAAATGTTTGGCGGATTCGGGCGGGTACCCAACACATATGAACTTCTGGTAGCTTCACTCTTTCGGATAACCTGACTCGTTTCGGATAGTCTGATTCAGTTCGGTAATCTGATACCATACTTCCGAAAAAATATAATAGCCAAATGCTTTTAGGCTCTTTTGCATTTGGCTGAATTCCCGCGACATCCAATATTTAATTCGGCGTAAAATTTTTAATTTATAAATGTATCAGTTGAAATGTATCACTTTTAGAAATTGAAACTGTATCCTGTTGGTATTGTTAATCTCTTAGCTACGATGAGATTCAGTGTAACACTGAAATTTACATCCGGTGGTGCTCTTTACACTATGTAATTATGTTAAAAACTTTGAATAAATTAAAATGTTGAAATTGCGAAAATTAATAAATCAAAGTTTGTTTTACAAAGAATTTAAAAATATCGTATATAATAGTATATACAATATAATAGTATACACGACTAAGAAACAATCGAACCACTATAGTGGCATACAGTTCAAACAGATGATATATGCGAAATCGGCGTTTAATAGCTAAGAGATTAATAGATTAATTTATTCCTCTTCTTTAACACTATAATACGTATATAAAAAAAACGTTCGATACAAAATAAAAAAAGTATACAAACACATGAATATATTCTTTACACTATAAATTAAAAATTTCACATTGAATTAAATCCTGGGTATCGCGGGAACTCGGCCACGTGTCTGACTTTTCTTCGATCTGAACCGGTAGCCGATCGAAACGACCCGACTCTTCCTATATCAATTAAATTAAATACAATTTAATTAAATACAAATTAGATACAATTAAATTCAATTTAATTAAAAAAGCTTAGTACAATTAAGTTAAATTCAATTTAAAAAAATTTACAAATCGATACAGTCGAACCCGATCGACTTTCCCCGGATCCGAGATTCGAAATATCGGGTATCCGTGCACACCTCTAGTCGTGGCGATTTTGTAACAGAGCCGGGGTATAACGACGTAAAGCAGGGAAATAATTTGCTGGCTTATCGGTCGGACTAGAGGATGGATTACTCATCGGGCACCGTACGTGAGTATCTGAACGAAAGAGTTATGGATCTGATCAGATTCCGGTCCATTTCACCGGGCCGCACACGCGGTATTCTGTCTCGAAGCGTCGGGCGTCGGGCGTACGGTAATGTTATTCGTAATGCGTATGCGGCCAGCCGGATCTTGTTATGGGTGGTCACTTTGATGGCAGTCTTCCGGTTGGCAAGATTTGTGGAAGTCGTCGAGTCCGATCGGTCCGCTTTTTTGTCAGGCCATTTATTTATCGACACTTGCCCCAGCGTTCGCCGCGTTCGCGGCCAAATTACGGTTTAATTCTCATTTGCAATTTCGATTCGAATCGAGTGAACTGAAGGGTCGACGCTCGTGAATATCCAGCCTCTGTATATATTCGTTTTTCTTTCAATAATTTTGCAAATAAGTTTGCAAACAGGATATTTTTTTTTTCTATAAATTGAGAGCACGATATAGGAGAAATAGGAAATTATTTCTTTGAGGGAGAAAGTAGTCGAAAACGAGTAATTTCGTAATTTTTTACGAAAATTTTGTTTGTCGTTTATTTTATTTTCCGATCCAGAAAGCTATATCAACGATGATTCGGATTTTAGGAAAGTAGAAAGGCTTGTTTCTTAGCCTTGGTATTATATATTTCTCATATATCTTACATTTTGATTTTCTCGCTACAAGTTCTGCACTTTAGCGGATAGTGGTTCTGCTCTTAAAAATCTTGACGGAGTTGCAGGAAAATAAATGTAGATTTTACTTTTTACTCGGCTATCCTCTTCTTTCACTACGTTTATCTTTTTTCTCTGTATTTTTTTGGTACTTCTTAGTTTCTTATGCCCAATACTTGAGGTCTTCAAAAGTCCCGTCGTTTTTGCCAGAAAAATTCACCATACTGCGAATACTCTTTTCTCGCGTTTCTCGAAAAAATTCGCTTACAATCGCGCCGTTACATCGTGTCGCAAGAAAAAGAAAAACCGACGGAGCGTCGTGTCATCAGCGACTCGTCGAGCTGAGATTTTGTACTCCCGGGAGAAGGGATCACACCATTCGTAATTCATTCTACTTGACTTTCTTCTTACACCCATTAGGGATTCTTCGCTTCATTCCCCCTCCAAACGAGAGAACTTCCCTGCAAATTTCAAAAGTTGCGGCGAGGTATGCCGCCGTCGATTGTTGAATTCTTCACAATCCTCGAAACCAGTTACAACACAAAACCCGGTGATAAAATATTTCGTTGGTTTTTCGACTCGTGTGATCGACGAAATAATCGACGAACACCGTTGATGGCACGAAAAAAAAAGAAACAAGAGGGGGAGAGAGAAAGAGAACGAGAAGAAAAAGAAAAAAAGTGACGATGAGGAAAATTGAAAATAAAGAAGAGAGACGGGATGAAGAAGAGAGAAAGAGGGAGAAAGAGATGGATAAAGCAAATTCACGTGGGAAAAGAGGAAGGTGAAAGCGTGGCTGGGGTAGGGGGAGGGGGTGAAATGGAGGGACAGGAGCTGCTTGGTACACCACGCGCATCGGATAAATTTTCAATCGGACAAATTCTGAAAGAGCGGTCTCCTTCTCCTCCCCTGCACTCGAACGAACAAGTTTAAAAATCGATGCAGTCTCGAGTAACTCCTCCTCCCGCCGCCCATTTCTCTTCCTTCGTGTTTCTCTGAATAGAAGGCAACGTACGTAGTACATACGTACGGCGGTGACTGGATGCGTTCGACTCGTTACATAATGTAGGCTTGATAGTACGTAATCTTTCGGTTTTCTGTCGGAATAAAAATATACGAGCGAGAATAACGAGGCTGTTGTCTAAATCTTCTTGTTTAATAATTTTTCTGGTAACGATGTTAGTGAACTTGCAATTGACAAGATTGTACGATAATCTTACAGTTGTGAGCTTGCATTACAGATTCTACAATTTCATGTCATACGTAATTGTGTAAAGTTTTTGCAATTTTAGAATCTTCTAATGGTTTGCAATTTCAATAAAATTCTCGTATAAAATTTACACATGACATATCGTAACAATTTGAATTGCGATATTTAATTCATTCAACGCGTTTGTATAATAAATGTGATTTTTATAATTTTTAACCATCAATTCGTTAATAATATGGTATATTAATAATAGTATATCAGTAAGTGATAAATTGGGGACATTTTATTATAAATTATACGTAAAATTTTACTTTGATTTTAATTTCGTCAGTACTACCGAAACCAAATGTTTCTGTTTCATCAAGCCAACCTCGTTGGAAAACAATTATCTACGTGAAAACCACGCGGAAGCATCGTCCTTCGAAAAATTGCGCGAATAGTACGAAGACCTGGTTCTAGACTCGGAAAACTTTCAAACGGTTTTATTATTTAACGAAGTAAACGTCGTTATTCGGACGAAACAGCGTTAAATTAAAAGGTTCGCTGGAATTTTTCGGCGTAAATCTTATTCCTGTGCGAGCGTACCCAGTCGATCTCGAGTATTGGATGGTTCGACGGCTTAAAATTTCGAATGCGGCCCACGTAGACGTTAAAACGCCCCCATGATTCAATTCGCATCAGACATCCCTCGGTATTCTTCCTTTTGCAACCGGTTTTCGTGCGCATCTCCGAACGCGAGCTTTCCAGTCGCGCGCTAAGACATCCCCCAGCGTGTCAAGCTGCACACTACTCGTGGCGATTGTCTCCTTTTTACGTGTCCCCCTCGTGATCTCTCTTCCTGCGGTCATTTTCGAGTCGTCGTTGGTCATTTTGCTCGTTTTCACGTTTAAACTAGTTTTTAAAAACGACGCGCCGAAATTCGAACGACTCGAACGAGAACGTCTTTGTTCGAAGCGAAAATCTTTTGCGAAAATCTACGCGAAATTCCAACGAAAATTTAAACATCGAGAAATTTTTGGAATTTTTCTTGAAATGTTCTTCGAGGAATTCTTTTCTTTTGGAGGAATTTAATAGAATTTGTAGAAATAATTGAACAAATAATTTTCACTTCGTTCTAATTTTCTTGTTGAACATCAGCGGACGGAATATTCAAACGAGGATAGCTCAATTAATTAAAGCCATGGGATGTGAAGGGAATTGGATTTTTTTTCTTATTTTTTTTTTTTTAAGAAACTTTTGCATTTAATTTTCTGGCGTAGATTAAGTTTTTTAAATTGACTTATTTTAATCTATATAATCTATAATTTGACTTAAATTAATTAAAAGCACTTTTAATCTTTTCTGTAGCAAGACAGCTCATTCTATACGTGCCACAAAACGTGTCAAACTGTTCTTTTGCCATGTTTTACCAAACAATTTTTATCCATACATTAGTGTATCTTTCTACAATTAAATTTGCAATTAAATTTAATTCCTTCTTCAATAAAATTAAATTTTTTTACGCACGACAAACTGCAAATTGGAAGCCGCTTTTAACCATTAATAATAAATCACAGCAATAGAGACGTACAAAAAAAAAAGAATAAAATAATTCATCAACTATGTATCCTCGCTTCTTCACTAAATTTCAACGATTTATTTTTAAATAGCTCTCGCTCGTTTCGGAGGTGGACTTTCGTTCTGTTAATTTTATTCTTTCGGCAACAAACCGAACGGGACGTGAAAGCGCGAATGGGTACAACCGGATGGAAAGTTATTAATACGAACGCGATAGAAAGGGCCAGTTAGAGACAGCTAGCAACCAGGGTGGTTGCTTTGCAGCGGCTTTCCACGGTGTTTCGCGCTTTTGCACGGCACAAGGCGAGAGAACTCGGGGTTGCGCTCGCGAGCTGATTCGAATTGATTCGCGGGACGAATGAAAGGGCCGGGGCCACGGTTGAAAAGGATGAAACGCAAACTTTTCAGCCGGTGCTGCCCGCTGATGCGCGATTTCTTCTCTCGCGTCCCTCGTCTCTCGCCACGCTTTCTCGTTTTCACCTTCGTCTCTCTTACACCATTGCGGTTCGTTCTCTTTCGAGCTCCTTTTCCCCGTGAATCGCGGTTCTCCACCGTTTGAAAAGCCTCGGCCACGTTTTGTCTGTTCGTTTTCTACTCGCGGGATGAATTAACCACCGTTGACACGCGACATATTCAGAATTATCACGCAAAGCCGCGACTCCGCAGCCACGTGAACGAGAGTTTCTGGTGAAACGCGTCTTTCACGATGTCCTCGAGGCGTCGCCTAGAACTTGCTTGAGAATTTTTATTGTCGAATAAACGGCACGCTGTAGGCTTTTTACTCGGCGCTTCTCTTTTTCATTGCATTAGTGTAGCGCGTGTTTAGAGTGCGCGCGCTTTGTACATACGGCGCGACGTGTATGTTCTCTTTCGCGAAACAGTTGGTTTTGGTTGGTTAACAGAGAATGCTAATGCTAACAAAGAGATTAACGGGGGATTTTACGACAGTTTCGTCGTGCAGATTTAAACGATAGGTCTTTATTTTGATTTACGCTGCTGCACGAATTTTAGCGGATTTTAAGGTAGATTAAAATAATGTCATAGTTATTTATACAGGCACAGTTTATCACGCGCGTACGATCTAGTTCACGCCAACTCCAGTGTTCTTCCAAACGAACTGTTGAAGAAACTTTTTAACGACAGAAACGCCCAAACGCTGAACCGTGAAAATTGTCCAAAAGCAAATACCAAGAGTAAACGTCTTGAAAGCGATCTGTCTTCTCCGCCACGGATGTTGGTGAATCAGAATCGTCGTCTTTCCAAACAATGCTCGACACCGAGTCAACTTCAAGTTCGTTGCCTAACCGATCGACGTTTACTCGGGTTCGCGATTTCCTGCGAAAACATTAGCGTTTGCGTGTCGCGTTCGCCGGGACCCCGCGGTGAACAACGCCTGTAGCTGCTCATCAGCCTGCCTGGATTTGGCTTTGCATGGCACAAGTGATTCGCCATGTTGTCAGGGAATTTCGGTTTCAAGCCTGTGATCATTAGGGCGCCACGATGCACACAGGTGCACGCAGGTGTTTGTGTGTCTGCGCCCCGTGTGGTAGACACACGGGGTGTCTTTGACGATGTTCCGCGGGATTCCTGTAAGTCTGCACAAACGATCGTCCTAATCTTACATGGAACTTCGACGGTCTAGTTGCACAAAGGTAACCCTTCTGAACTTTCCCCCTCTGATCGAGTTTTTCGAGAGGAAGTTCGCTACGATCTTCCTCGGATCTGCCGTTAAATGCTGATTTCGCTCGGCCGAGCGAAATATTAATTGGAGAAGTTGCGAACGACGTTCTTTTCGCAAGATGATATTCTATTTCGTTTGAAAATTCGAGCAAGGTTCACTCGATCGATGGTGGAAGGATAAATTTCGAATTTTTTTTGGGAATCGAGACTTTCTTCAAGTTTTTTTTTCCGATTTCGTTGTGTCGGCGCTCGATTTTCCAAAATTTTCGCGATTTATTAATTTAGAGCAAAGGAATGATAAACGATATTAATTGACGCTAAAAGTAGTAAGATGTATTCTTTCAATAATATTTAATATTAGAAATATTTGAGTTTCTCCTTATTAAGGAATAATCCGTCATTACTGTAAAAAAATGGAATTCTCAATTTTGGTTCAAATTAAAAGTTTGCGGATAATCGTACGTTTGTCGACTTGGAGCAGTGGAGTGGCTTGTAGGGTTTTCAGGCGTCTTTTAAATTTATTTCGTTTAAATTTAAATTGATATTCAGCTGAAGGTACGACAATTCAACAGCACAGGAAACTCTACGGGAAAATATAAATTCTGATGAATTATTTTCCACTGTACTCGTCAGATATTATATTGAATCATTATTAGAAACGATTCAATTTGAGACGAAGTAACTGTGATTGGCATCCTTTTTCGGTTAGCATCTTTCTTTCAAAGCTTTAATTGTGCAGGATGAATTTCGCAGTACAATGAAACGTGAGTGACGTGGAGAGGAGAGAGTGCACGGGCAGGATCGGAAGAGGTAAAAGTAAACTTCGAGATTTTGAAAGCAAATATTGATTTTCCGACCCAATTTGTGGCGGTTTTAGCAAAATACAAAATTTTATTAGTTTACCGGCCGATCTACTAAAAAACTGTACCGTAAAATACACATGGAATTTTAATTCCCACGGGTAGTAAAGCTTTCGCGAATTTCGATGCTGCGGCTGAAAGAACATCCCTTGAAAAATACTTTAATAATCACGCACGATGAAAATATGTGGAGCATTCCAATATAAAAAGAACGATTAAATATCTTTTCTTTTTTTAATTATATTACACGTTTATTATATCATAGCATAGTTCGTTTCATTATATTATAGCATTCAGAAAAAAAAAAAAAAAATAATATCAATATGATAAAGGAAGAAGAAATATCGTTATTTAATAAATATCGTTATCTCGTGTAAATGGACGACCATCAATTAAAATTAAAATAGTGTTCAGTGTTAGTAAATACGGGTTAATAACATTATCCATTCTCGCGACACAATTAAGTAATTGGATCGTAGAAACGTTGGAGTTGGTAGAAACGTGGCGGCGGGAAGAAATGAAATCACGAGTAAAGATATCTCGTGGAATCGCTCGAATTTATCGCAGTCGGTCCACTACCATGAGATCTTGATTGACTATAGCCGAAACTAGTTCAGATTACTAGTTACACAGAGTTACTGTATATACGTTTGGTAATGTTGTTTCGAAATCGTGACCCATCGCATGCTGCAACAACTTCGACGTTCGTGTTCCATTCTGCTTCGTAGTAACGTCTCCAACCAGCACGTTGCTCGATCGATCTCGCGATATTTGCGAATATGAGTATCCAATCTAAGCAGACCGGATCTCCTTTGAATTTTTGATACGTTAAGTCTGACGCGAGTCGAATTTGATTAAGGTTTGGTTTGTTGAAATCGTTTTGTTGATAGAGCTGATAGAACGAGTTAGATCCATCTCGCGATACCTATCACAATTCTTGTGGAATTTAAAATTTTTGCAAAATCGAACCTGGTACGAACTAGTTTTAATCTATTAATGTTAATTCGTTGAGGCAGATGTTGGAATTAAGCGTGTACGACTGTGTTATGCAACAACGTCTCGATTTATTTCAATTATAAAATCTCCGAAATGCATGGAAATATTTTAAAAACAGCTACTTAAATTTCTTTCAGTTCGCCTCATTGTTCAAATATAGTATTCGTTACTCAGTATTTTTATCAAATCGTGTAATTCACGAGTTAGTAACTCCTAAACAGTTAGATTCAGTTAAAGTACAATACTCACACTTCCATGCAACTGTTGTCCTAATTACTTGTGTTTCTCTAGAAGAAATGATTGTAACGTCGTATGCTGTTAAAAGCAAAGAAAGAAAAAGAAATTCACGAGTTACCGCATAAAGACATTTCGTAAAACAATGTTTCCTCGTCTACGATGGAATACTATTACATTCAGCGAAGAAAAAAGAAAAATGAGGTCGATGGAAATTCTCAATGCACGCGGACAAATTTCCAGAAAGAACGACGACGATTTGCGCGATGGATCACAAGCGAGATTCCTCGAAGATCCGTCATGGTACGTCGGCAATTATTCTGGAACAATTTACAAACAGTCGCAAGCAAGGTGGCCGGTTACGTGGTAAATGGTGGAACGCATTTAAACGCGGCGATAACTCACCGAACGTCCTCGATATCCCTGATTTCGCGGAAACGGTGAAAGGGCAACGAGCAATGGCGTCCCAAACGAGGTTAATCGCGGTAAGTTTCCGTAGTAACTTTATGCCGTTCTCTGTTAGCCGACCGGTTCACTGTTTCGCCGCCGCGCCGTATCGTCGCAAATAGGTTGATTTATTGGCAATTATAGATCGACGACAAATGCCAGCCCGTTTGCGGCCCGGTTGCGGTAACCCTACCACGGAATAATAATTACCCGCTAGATCTATGAACGCGAACGTGCCGTTTCTCCTTCTTTCTGCCGCGCCCCGACGCTCCTCCCCGCGGTAATTTTCAGATTACGCGCGTTCAATTTACGCGCTCAATTTACGATTTACCAGTTCCCACGAAAAGAGAAAGAAACATACAGTGCGCGATATATATTTTTTTTTATCTTGTTTACAGTTTTGATATTGCAAGTGTGATAAATCAAGCGTTCTGACTTTGTAATTGATGTTAATTCTGATGTAAGTGGGAAGAGTACAATTTGTGATTTATGATTTATTCTTTGGATTATCTTTGGATTATACGTTGCGAATAATATATAGATTTTAGATGTTTAAATCACAGTGTAAAGAAGAAGCAAGGAATTTTTGATCTCCGGTGAACTATTAATAGTTTCGACGGATACAACTAAAAATTTTCCCTCGTCTGCAAAATATTCCAACGAATCTATTTCGAAACTACTACTAGCTTATCTAGATTTCGTTGCTCGAAACGATAGATCAGTTGCTCGCTTGCGGACAATTGTTTACTTTAATATACAAACACTACTTGCAGAATGATCCAATACTTTTCATACATCCCTTAAATTCCCCGCAGTTGCAGGGAATGAACCACACTCTGAAATAAAAAATCCCTCTAATCGACCAACAAACATCCACCTCAATTCTCGTTACTATGTCCAATCCTTTCCACAAATTATTCCAACTACTACACTGCCCAGCTTGTGTTACACGCGCCTGTCTTCAAAGATCGCCGCACCACTCGTAATTCCCGTCTCATAACTGGTCGAAAGGCCTGAATAGGCTGGTAATTGCAAGGGGAGGGCAGGACGAGGAAAGAGAGGATGTTGCATGGGTCGCCGGTGGAAAATCGAGTTTCGGATATGAAATAATTAATGCGGCCTCGCGAGCTAGACGGACGTTACAAGTTACCACATTAGCCGGCTCTTTCACCATCCTTTCTCTGTCTGCTGGTGGCGCGGCTTTTCCACCATCTTTCCATTTCACCTCCGCCAACCGGCCGGACCTCGTACCACCCGTTTCCGGCCATAACTCAAAATCCCTCAGGTGTGCTAACCGCGTATACCGGCGGTCACGTTGGAATGTTAGGCCACGAGCTTCCACACGTTATTAAGCCACTACCGTTATGGATGGATGCATGAGCCACCGATCGTCGCTTTCGTTCTATCCCTTCCGTGGGTGGCTGCCATTGAAATTTCACGTGTTCGCGAATTTCACACTTATATCTTGCCTGTCCGGGCCAACGACAGTAGGTTGTACTACTCGACTCGGGCTTGTTCCGCGAAGGTAAGAGAAGTACGTGAGGGGTTAATAGCCAGGCTGTCGGGTTTCTCTGCTTGTTCTCTAGATCTACTACCGTTACGTGCGAACGGCTGGTTCCACTTGGTTCAATGAGCTTAATTTGCCAGATCGCGAGGCAGGCTCGTTGTGACAGTTGCCCGAGTACTGGAGTGCTGGGTTCATTTATTCACCTTGAGCGTTGCTTGCGATTCGGACTTTTGTCTAATTTCGTTGTGACAGATTGACCAGTTTAGAATTAGAGAATTTAGATTTTTAGAATTGTATTCTATGCCCCAGCGACGATAACGAAAGATCAAGTACGATATAAATGTGATATTTTTATAATTATTTATAGATTTCAACTCTGGGGACTGAAGTAAATTATTTTCATACTTACTGAATTTTACATAGCACGCCTATGAAAGACACTGGACACAGGCATTAGAAAAGTACAAATAATTCCAAATTTTCAAGGAAGCGTTTTAATTTATTTTGTCTGATCACGTGATACTACTTGTTTGCAAAATATCCGAATCTGGCTTGTAAAATATTTGGATCATCCACTTTCGTTTCTCCTTGGACACGCTGAATGTATCCTCCTCTCTCGTCGTTTCTGATTATAACTCAAAATCCCTCAGGTGTGCTAACCGCGTGTGCTGGCGGTCACGTTGGAATGTTAGACCGCGAGCTTGCAGCGTTATTAAGCCTTGTCCACATTCACAGGCGTCGCACGTGCGCCGCGACACGAGCGTCTCGTCGCCCTTCGACTCGATGGTCACCTATTGAAATTTCGACAACTCGTACCCGAGTCTCCGCGGAACTATGTCGCGTTTGCAGCGGCTGTAATGAATATTACTCCCTGAAATAGTTTGTCAACGTTCCTTTCCACCAAGATTTTTTAAAATATCGCATTCTGTTTTGAGAACTTTTGCAGTTTCAACTCTCATGACGATGGAATTATTTTCTTTTGTGGAATAGTTTCTCACATAGTTCTAGAATGTTATATAATTGAATATTGTACAATGTTAGAATTAAATATTATGAATATTATAGAGTGTTATTCCATCATTTTGTATTACCTTAAGGTTTCCTCTTTTACGTTTTTCCTCGTCTTAAGAATTTCGTTCTATTCTAATAAATCATATCGCTTCTATTTGTGATAATAGAATTTCCTTTGATTTTATTAATTTCGACGATCGAGCATAAAATGTTAGAGTTCTAAAATAACTGTCACTTCTTTTATTATTTAAAAATTTTTCTTTCGTTTTAAGAAGTTTACGATTTACTGTAACATATCAGTAATTTACGGTTTAATATAATTTTACGATTTAGTTTAACTGACTTTACTTTAATAGTAAAGATGAGCTGAAGAGTTTTCATTTAGTCAGTTGGCTTTTTATAATATTGTCTTTGATATTTAATTCGATAGTTCTTTGAACTTCGAAAAGGGGATGATTATAGATTTCGGCTGTTGAACCTTGTCGGTAATATCTTCGTTCATGGTGGAAAATCAAGAGGCGAAATGAAATATTGAAAGTATATAATTATGCAAATACGTTTCTACATAGGACTTACTACTTTGGCTCAGCGCTCGTAATTAAAACATTTACTTTGCCAACAATAAGCTGTATACATATATACACGGCCAGGCGGAAGGCATACACGTGCAAAGTGCATTTAATAAATTAACATTCGCTTTAAATAGCTAGTGAAATGAAATATACAAATGATTACTTTTAATTAAAGTAATTAAAGAATCCACATTATCATTTTTCCTTCTTATAAATATGCTTTTATGGAAAACATTGTTGATTTTCTTTTCCTATTGCGTGCATATTTTTCATTGCACAATAATTTAATCATTTAAATGGACTCATTATTTTTATTAATTCATGTTACTTAATTTGAGAATATTGAATTAAACAACTGTGAACAACATTTGACTTCAATTATCATTATTTCCCTCATTTCAGGCCAATATTTATATATAATCTTAAAAATTATTTTGAATAATTCTTGAACACATTCATACAATATATACGTACAATACATTCCTAGATGTCTGACTACACAACGATTCATTTCACTTGGTCAACTGACAACGACCAAGTTCCAAAGAAGTTGTTTCATTACTCGATTGAGAAAGCAACGTTGACAACATTCTAGCATCGCAAAAGATAAACTCCGTCGTTTGTTCAATTGACAGGCGTGATTCGTGACTGGTGATTCGCGACGTTTCATTAGGAGTAATAGAGAAATCTTGCGTGAGAAGCCACGGAGAAGTTGGAGGGCAAAAACCGATCTAGGAAGAGAATGTAGCGTCTCTGGTAACCGCGCGAAGAAGGACATGGAGGAACGTCGAAAGCTCGACGATGGCTTTTTGTCGGTTCGGCCAATTTGTCCCACCCGATTCCGACAAGTCGTCGCAAGAAAACATTTGACAAACGTCCGAATGTCCTTACGAAAGGGCCAAGCCGACCAGGCTCCGCTTGCCGGGCGAATCTCGACGCTCGTCGTTGTCCGCTTCCTCCGGAAAGACGAATGTGCTTGAAAGTTTCATGGACGTTAGAGGAAATCAATACGTTACACGCAATCGGTGATAGTTTATGTTTGACGATATGGATGCGCGGCAAGTGTCTCTTTCGTAAATTCGGCGATGAAAATGTGATTTTACTGCATAGGAATATGGAAAAAGATCGGACGATATTTTTTATGTCATTTTGTTAGACAGATCTCGATGCTTTTAAATTTGTGTCTCTTGATACCTTCGTTGTTCTTTTATACGTTTATGACACGGCGGGTGATACATCGGATGAAAAATAATAAAATAATGAATTTAAATTCTGATAGAAAGTGAACATTCAGCTGGTGTTTTAATTGGCCATTGGACATCGTACAATTTTTACGGTTAAATCACTTAGATCTAAAATTTTTAATTCGATTTTATTACGAAGAATGTAAATCACGAAATAGAATAGGATCGAGTGTCTTAAATTCTTGTAATTTAATTTAAGAAATTACATCTCTAATCCAATGATGGTATTTGAGGGTTGAATTTTACTTCGAATTTTAACGAGCTAATTCGAACTTAACTTACAATCAGTGATATACTCTTATAGTAATCCTCTTGTAATGATGTCCTGGGACATTAGTACATTAGTTTGGAAGCAAAAGGACAAAAATATTCGTTGTACTTGTACTCTATATAAGAGTAGAAGACTACGTAAATTATTGTGTAACAAGCAACGGCCAAACACGGCAATCCTCTTTTTTTTGCAAATTTCAGGAATAATGGTATTCGTGTACAAATACGACGTTAACAAAGATTGAAGTTCGATCGTGCAAAACACGTTGGATATAAACGGGGGCTACATGCTCGATAGATAAATTCATTAAGAGGAGTGAAAAAAAGAAAAAAAAAAAGAAAAAAAGAAAGAGAGAAAGAAAACAAGCGAGAGAAGGACAAAGACAGGACAACCAACGTCAACGTACATGAGAGGCGGTTTTTCCCGATTCTCTGTTAAATTTATTGTTCTTTAAATCCCAAAGTCGCGTTAAAACGGGCGACGGTTTAATCGAAAGTTAAATTTTACGAGATGGTGAATGAATCAAATTTCACGGTGAAAAGGATTAGTCCGCGTGTAACAACGTTGTTCAATATTATTTAATCGATGCCTGATGTAACGTTTTTTGTTGCCATAAAACAGTCAATGACGGTCGTACTTTTTACTTCTTATTTCTGTGAATCGCCGAGTGTCGTTGCCTACAATTATTCCATAATATTTCGTTTCTCGTAATTGTTCCCTATGTTATACTACCTTTACGTGCTTTACATTTTGGAAATGGAAAATAAATTTATTTATTTTATTTATACAGATTGGCTTAAATCAATCGATTAAATGGATCTGTTTTCAATTGAACGATAGCTTGATTCGGAATTAAATTATTGAATTAAAAATTAAGAAAGGATAATCGTTCAGAAAAGAAATACCCGTTTTCTGAACAATCATCCGTGAGAGAAACACGCGAAGCGAAACGAGAAACGAAAATTGGAGGAATTTGGCGATTTCAGTGCCGTTAGTAAACAGGAATTCGTTCGTTGAAGAAAAAAGAAAAAAAAAAAAAAAAAGGAAGAAACGAGGTTAACGTTAGTTGGAATTAAGAGTTATATGGCCGACGTGTTTCGGCTGGTTTTCTCCCGAAAAAGGAGGGCGAGGGGGTGGAAATCGTTCGAGTAGGTGGAAGGATTTCGTTAATTGATGGAGCCCGATAGAAGCTTTCGATTAACACGACGATACATTATGCCACGGAACGACAGGGAAGCGGCGTGTACTCGGTAATTCGGCGTGCCTCCCGACGAAATTGAAATCTAGAAGCGTCGTCGATCTAATTACATCTGGTGTCGATGTATCAGGCGTCGACGAATATTGCCGGCCGAAGCCATCTACGAAGACCGCAACAATTACTGGATCGAGTGCGACCAGCCTCGACTTCCTCGGTAATTTAATTGCTCCGTCGATATTGGTATTGACTAACGATCAAGAAAAACTGGTACGCGCTGGTGTTCACTTGTTTTTAACGGGTTTGTTCGCGTGAATATTTCAAGCTTCGCTTTGGAATTATATTCTTTTCGGGGAGTTTTTTTCTTTCTTCTCTTTTTTCTTTTTCTTTTCTTGTTTTTTTGATCAGATGTTGCTTCGTTAAGAGAGGGACATTGTAAAATTGTTTTTTGTCGCGCTAGATGTTTTACTTTATTTTTTTCTCGCAGTTCTGAGCCTGGAGCGATTCGTACCAAGTAGTTTTAATTGTATCACTACTAACGAATTGATAACCATCAATTCAAAGATTGGTTGTATTTTGAAAGATACCGTTGTTATTTTCAGTTTCTTTGAAACTAATTTGAGTAATTTCGGGATGAGTGAATTGGTTGCACTACTTTCGTAGCCGGAGACATAAGAACGCTGGATACAAAGTAGAATAGCTCCACTTGGATCGGGCAAACGATCAATCATTTAACTCCAATTTACATAAACTTGCGCGACTCGATCGTAATCGCAAGTAGAATTGGAGTTATTACGAACTTTTAAAGTAGAATATAATCGCACGTAATCAGACACAATGAACCAACGTTAATTCCCCAAGAACTTTGTTTCCAGAATCGGGGTAGAACAATGTATGATGTGTGGCAAGTAGTCAGACAATTAGAATAAATTCGCAGTTTGCTGCAGTGACTGTAACAGGCGACTTGCTTTCAACGAGGCCCTTTGTACATATTTATATCAAATCGCAAAAATTCTCTCGTTTAAAATATTATTTCTTCTATTAAATTATATATAAAAATTTTATGCTTCAACTGTCTAATTGTTCTAGTGTTAAAGAGGAACAGGATCGTTCCTGAGCAGACGCGATAAACTATCATTAGATTCTCTCAAGAAGTGCAGAATTTTGCTCGGAGTTGTGGAACGGTACGATATACGGTCTGGCACGTGGTCGAACGAGCGAGATAGATCTGTAACTCGATACAGGCGAACGGAATTGATAGAATAGATAAATAGTTGGAAGAGATGTCACAGCGGTTGGCCAGCTTGGACCGCTGTATTGGCTGATGGAGGTGTTAGATTGGCTGGCTGGTCGTACTCTACGGGTTATCGGTTGAATCGAAGGTTTCTCGAGAGTTGGACTTCTCAGAGTAGAGTCGTCAGATTGGTCGGCTCAAGGTGGCCGTACGTTCGACCGAAACGTTCAAGTGTCAGGCGAACGCGTCGAGTTAACGTCGTCGAAGGGGGTGAGGAGGTGCAACGCTAGTGAAATCGAGCGCGCTGGAAACCAACGGAAACCTTCGAAATGCGATTTCCTCTAATTTTGAAACGCTTTAGATCCCTCTGATATGGTTTCGCCAAAGTGAATTTTTTGGCCGAACGAACGCTCCCTTTGAATCACCTTGGAAATTAAACTGCTTTCGCCAACTTTTGCTTCTCACGTTCTCACTTTATCATTTCTACAATATTTACGTATAACGATATTCGCGAAAATGTAATTTCTTGAGAGGAATCGAAATTGAGAGGAAGTGCTGTGTGACAAGCTTTCGTTTGAGAAGACTGTCGTTTAATTTCTTTGATTTCTGACTTGCACAGAATGAACGTTTCAAATTACAGTCTTAAAAATACAAGTTTCCTCTTTATATAAAAATCAGCAGTCCGTTGATTAAACACGTCCGTGGCTACACGAAAGAGAGTGAATTCCATTTGCCATTCTGTTCGAAATTTCATTTACCTTTTCAGTTCTTCGATCATGGAAGATCGACTCGTGATCTTCAATGTACGATAATCTCTCGTATAGATAAGACGTGCAATTTTGAGCATCGGCTTTAGGATGGTTTACACTTAATCGGGCGCAGATGATGGAACGGGCCGAAGAATTCTCATAAGAGAGGAAGACAAATGTTGGAGGGTAACCGGTGTTTCCTTGGCCTTCCACGAAATCAGGAAGTCTGAGCAGAAGGTCCTCTCTAAATAAAGCATGAACTTGGGGAGAGTTCGGTTCCAATTTAATGGCAAACCGCCGGACTCTCCGGTATGTGGCACCGGCCACTTGGCAATCCGCTTGAATACGCCGCATCCTCATCCACCAGGCCGATCGGTCTGCCTATCTTCTGTTCCATCTCACAATCTCGACCTCCAACCCGCCCCCTCGTACTCCCGGTATCCTCCCACGATGGTCGTGGGAAACCACGTCCTGGCGTGACTCCAAATTGCGTGCAAAACCATCAGTGGTAAATGTGAACGACGAATGGCCCATTCGAGCTACCATTTGGGATGAGTGTACCTACCGATTGCGATCGATCGCCGTGCGCTCTGTTGTCGCAGCTCGACGAAAGGTGGTTAGTTAATGAATCTCTTTCGTTCGAGGCGCGTTTCACCACACTTCGACGTTATTCGATATTGTACGATATTGCACGGCAGGGCAATAGGCTCGAGTTAGTTTCACTTTAACGTTTTAAGATTCAAACTGAAAGTTCGCAATGATAAAAATTGTCGTCGGTTGTCAAATAGAGAGTTTAAAATTTAATCGATACCAATTGAGACACTTTGGTAGTGTACTGAGATATTGAGTCATTGAATCGCAAGTAATATTGCCATAAAATATATTTTTCATTTCATTACGCGTATATAAATTATGGTACGGAACAGCTGGAAACCAAGAGAATGTCAGAATTGTTAAAAGTTTCATTTCTCATTGTCTCGTTTAGTATATTTAGTTGAATAAAAACAGAGTGACGTCAAATCGAGTACATCTCAAGATCAAATTTACAACTGATCATTCATTTTTATCTTCAACGGCTAAAGAGAAGTGAATGATTCACATTTTCCAACTTGAATGAGACACTTCTAACGAAAAGGAAGAGTTTCAACCTAATTCATTCCAACGCCAAACTATCTTCTCCGATCCGCGAAAACCGATAACATAAATACCTTGGAAAGAAAAAAGAGAAAATAGAAATAGAAAGAGAGAGAGAGAGAGAGAGAGAGAGAGAGAGAGAGAAAGAGAGAAAGGAAAAAAGAAAAATAGCTACACACCTCTAATGCTCGCGGAAACCACGAACTAGTGAAAAGAGCGGGCAAAAACCAGCGAAATCCCCGGCGATGGAAACAATTTAAACTCGAAAACAGTGGAACCGCTCGGTTCATAATTATTTTCATCCCCCATCTCGTTTTCCATCGGCGCCATTCATCGTACGAGGGTAGAAAATCCGGGATGGCTATCTGGAGAACGGCTGGAAAACCCTTTCGGGCGTTGGTATTAACGGCGTTTCGTTGTGCGTTTCTGGTTGAAAAGCGCGGGCAGTTTATCAGGCGAGAAAAGGGGGTAAGCCCGATTGACAGTACGATTGAATATCCCATAGTACCTCGCGAGCGCAAGAGTGCATCGTGGTCGCGTTTCTCTCTCCCCGCTGATCTCGCGGTGCCTTTTTGTGGGCGTGTTTAGCGCTGTTCGCCTCCTAGCGAGCGTAACGGGCCATTCGCCGCCGAAAATTTATTGAATAGCGCAGTTCACGCAGCGCTTTTCGACGATACGCGTACGTGCATATACGCGCGTTCCCCGGCACCGCTTCCGTGCAAAATGATCAGGATAAATGTGCAAACTGTTCCTGGTCCACGCCGAATCCTTTCTATCCAATTTTTTTGCTCTCCTTTTCCCCTTGTTTTTGCTTTTTCATCTTTCTCTGTTTCTTTCCCTCTCCCCTCTTTTTTTTTTTGTTCGTATTTCTTTCCGTTGCTTTCTCTTTTTGCTCACCGAGAGGGCGCGTCGTGATTTCTCGTTAATCCGATCGAAACTGTATTTCGCCTGTTGTGTAACCGGCGTGTGCGGAAAAGAACGAAAGAACGCAGGGGTCTCTGTTCTTATCAATTTTACGTTATGATCTTTCGGAATTTTCGGAAATTCGACGCTTAATCGCGAGACATTTAATAGATATCTACTGTGAGAAAAGAAATTCAGACATTTACAAAAAAAATTCTGAAATCGATTCTCTAGACATTACGTCCCTTGTCGTTCCAGGTCCACGTATCTCTCAGATATCACTGCAAGAATTTCAGTTCTGAAACTCGCCCGAAGGTAGATATTCTAATCGTTGCACACGCTTCGTTCGAATGATTCAATTTTCCAAAATTCCAGCCACTCGAATCCGCGTCCGTCCGAGTTCGAGTGCCGAACGGTGTGAAACAACTCAACGCGTTCGTGATTCCCTTCTTCCTCTCTCGCCTTCCCTAATTTCATATCCAGCGTGTCGCGCATGCGAAACGAAAAAAGAAAAACGCGTGGGAAAGGACGCGACGATGGAAGAGCAAAGGAAAAAGTATCGCGAAACGGACGTTATCCCCCGGTGCCATCGAAACGTGTAAAATGGAGTTTTTATGAGTGCGAATTCACGGTGCGAGCTTGCCCTCTTTTTTTCTTCCCCTCGTGTCCCATCCACGACCTCTATCTGTGCCTCTCTGCCACACGTTGCCCCCACGTTCCTTCTGTTCGCGTCGGGGTGACGAGAGCCAATAGAAAGTAATATAATACGGATAGAAACGAGGCATGTGCCATCTGCGTGCCATCGTGTACACACACGAGCATTTCGCGAGACATTAGCGTGTCGGTACGCGCCGGGTCTCTTCCACCGGGTCCGTTTTAAATTGAATCACCACCGCAAGCCAGTTTGCAAGCTTCCTCCCGTCCCTTTCCCGCCCCTTATTCCAATGTCCCTCTTTCCCCCCGTTCGCTATTGGAGCTCTGTTCGCGGGTGTTTTCAAAACACCGTTCATATTGTACACTCGTCGGTTCCTCGATCGCCACTGGCGGATGTCACATCGGCGGTTGCTCCGAATTATCGTCGCGGTTTGGCGGCATTTGCGATTCAGCGAGGAATATCGCCAGACTGAATATCAATTATCAGGCGAGAGTGGAAAGAAAAAGAAGGATTTCGAAAAAGAATAGAATTCCATTTATATTTTGTCGCGGAGGCAAACAATTATTTATTTATATATAACTGAAGTTTGCCGAATAATACCGATTCGCGCTGCTAAAATTCGTGATTTTTCATCAACGTAACAGGAGTTCAAGTGCAAATGAGTGAAACAGTAAAATGTCGATCTGATCAGGCATTTCGTTGAAATTCGATTCGGACAAATGTGATCCGTGCGAACGAAGTTCTGTCGCGCAGCTTCAATTTTCACTTCATTTCTGTTCGTTTCGTAACGGAAAATAAATTTTCCGAGTTGTCTAGAAAACGTAATAATTGAATATTCTGATGCATAATATCTAGATACGTAATTGGCAGAGAATTGCATGTCATTATCGATTTTCGTCAGGCAATGAACCATTAATAATCCCAGCGAATCGTAGTTTTTACTTTAATACCAAATAGCACTCAGTTAAAACGACCCGCAAGAATCGTCGTTTTCCACGCTTCTATTTATCCTTTGCTAAAAGCGTGAACGTACACCGAGACCGAGGGATAAACCGGCGGTCGAGAAAAGGGACAAAGGAAGAAGAAGAAGAAGAAGGAGGAGGAGGAGGAGTAGCAGTAAAAAAAAAGAAAAAGGAGTCTCGTAACCGCGCAGCGGCGAAGTGGTGAAGTTTTGGGTCACCGGACTTCCATTGGCATTAATTAAATTGAAAGTTCGCCGCGCGATAATTTAATATTTCAGCTGGCGCGAGCTTCCGAATTTAGAAAGGCCACGGAGAACTTCCCTTTACCGTTTCGCCACTCTAATTTGCACGCTTTGCGTGCCGCGAAGAAAAATCCTTCGCCATCCTCTTCTTTCCAGCCGCTCCCCCTTCTTACTCTCTTCATCCACCCTGGTCCGGGTCTTTTTAGCTGCGCGCGAGGACGTTCCCCAGGGATTTCGTCGGTCTACGCGTCGATAAAACGCGTTGCCGTATATGCCTGGCCTCTTCCGCGGCCCAAGCGACTTGTTCGCCTATCGCGGATTCTCTGCCTTTCCGTTTCCTCGACACCGCCACCCGATCCCATTGTCCTCGATTATACAAACGAGCCGCCAACTTTCGTTCCTCTGGGTGCCTCTGTTTCTCTGTTTCTCGAGCTTCTCGATTTCTCTATTGTATCAATGTACATTACGCGCTTTCTTTTCAGTGTGCCGATCACTCTCGGCAGCAGAAACTCTGTTTTGTCTTTCGTTGGATGGTATATTTTTTTGTATAGTTTGTTTAGTTAGTTCTTTTTTTTTTTTTTAATGTACTTAAAACTGAAATTTTACTCGAAATTTTCTTCAGTTCCGGCAGTTTACGGCAACTGGTGAAAATTTTCTTACAAGAAATTAGGGTCGTCGAGTGCGTTTTATTTATTGGTTTCATCAAAATTTTTTGACTTCATTCTTCGATAGTCCATTTTCTCTGTACAACAATAGTCTCTACATACATATAACAATAGCTAATTTTCTTAGATGTAGCCTCAACGTAACTTGAAATATTATTGTACAGTTTTTATTGTCAAAAATTTTCAATAGACACAACACTTCCAATTACTTTTATTCTCTATCTTTGTTCTCGAGCAATGCAATTATTTATGCGTAACAGACAATTACGGTGATCTTTTGGTTTTCTTATGGAACATTGTATAACGTTACTTACGATCGTGCTATCGTGTTATTTGCCGTGAAAGGAATGCAATTAAAATTTAATTAACTTCCTAAAATACAGACGGAAGATTATACGTGAATTATAAACTGAAACGAATGTCTGTCATTTTCGTAAATGCTGCTTGGTGATAATTGGTTGCCAAATTGATTCAATTTTAAATTTGATTAATTTGATTGGTTTCTTCCTTTGTTAATTATTTATAAATTGTTTTGCATTAATTTCGTATTATTTGCCCACGGCGTGCAAATATCGATTGTGTTGGTGTAACCTATTGGATTTCTATCTCTTGAAAAATGTTTTAAACGTGAACAAATTTTTGCAGTGACAAGTTATTAGAAAGATAGGAAGAAATATTATATAATTAGAAAATTTAAGAAATTTAAGAAAAATTTCTATTTTTACAAAACTAGCGTCATATATTTCCCGGAATTTTTACTCTCTATCAAGTAATTTAAAAGAAATACTTTTTACAAGATTTGCAGTTTCTTTTCTCAGGCGTGCTCAATCTCTTGTTATTAAATGAAATTTTTAAAGATCTTTGCAGGTGACAAAGTACGGATATTCGCAAAGTTTAAAACAGTGCGCACATTTGCAGAGATAAAATATTGAAACGTCAGAGAGGAATCGCAGGCGTCGCAGAATATCTATATTTTTACTTGAAATTCATCGATAATTATTATAAAATATTCGCAATGCTTTGGAGAATTTTAACAACACCACGTTCTTGTTTTAATTCATTTCCGTGAGCTTCGATTTGAAGAAGTAAAAATATCTCCCTCATTGCTCGGGTGGTTTCGTTGCTACGGAGACGGTGATTCCTCTTCTTTCAAAAATTTCACCGGAACACGCATGCATTTGAATTCCAATTCCTCGACAAACGACAAATATCTGAATTAGTCATTCTGAATACTGTCCCTTCTGCGCTCGTTATTAACAAACGAAATCTCGGAAAATCTACGCTGCTTAACCTCCGAAATAGAAAAAGCAGACTTGCTTCTGTTCTTGGTTTTTCTTTTATCGAACGAATTAATAATTAAAAAAGAAGAAAGTAGAAGATAAAAATATTCTTTCAAGTATCGAGGTTGAATATTAATGCGATGTTCTTACCGGTTGTCATTTTCTGCAATGATTTTGTTATTTCGTTTCAGAATTTTTCATTTATTAAAAATCGAAGATAATCTTTTATCGCACGAAAGAAACGAAGATGACGCGTAGGTTGTCGTTATATTCGCAGGAGACCAATTCATGGACAACTGTTGGACCCGATCGTGATTTTGCAACAGGTTCGAATATTAGGGAACGAGCGGGACAATTGGTCGAACAAGTAGCCTGACATGCGAAAAATCAGGAACGCTCATCTCGCTTCTGATTCAGCGATTCGATATAGAATCTTCGTTCCCATACAAATATAGTTCAACAAAGTCGATCGGATACGTTCTGTATTCTATCTGATCTTAGATCTTAGTTACCTTATCTCCCATTGTGTCTCCTCCTTCTTTCGTTTCCCTCTTATCCGAGATGTCGCGTTTATTTTATTCTTGAAATAAAAGGTTGTTCTTTTACTCGATAGCGATTGAAATTGACGATGGCTATGAAGCGATCGTAATATCAAAAACGATAAACTAGAAGAATTTTGTGTTTCATTTTACGAAACGCACTTTCAGATTACTCCGGTAATTATGATTTTAATCAGTGGTATCATTTTCAACTTCACTGGAGCGAAAGATTACAGATTATATATAAAATTGTAAAAGTCCAACTGAATTTTTGGTTTATTGGAACTTTTCCATCATTTTTTCCTTTTTTTTTTTTTACAAACTAAATCATTATCGAGGTCAATGTTTATTAAGAATTTCAGGATTCAGAGTCCACGTTCATTACGCGTATGTAAAGTACGAATAAAATTACTAACAATGCCTGTGAAATTGGTAACTTTACTCGATCGAAAAACGTTGTCAAATCGAAAATCATCCCCAAGTGTGATTGAATTGATCAAAATTTTATACGAACAGAGAACTATTATCTGCGCTAATAATTTCCACATTTTACCATTCGTTTCTGTCTAAGTACACTGTGTCTTATTCACAGTTCCTACCGAAATTCCGAAATTACGAAGAATTCTCACGATGAGAGTCTCGATGCCGCGATCCAAAGATCGAACGTAACGCGACAGGCGAGGAAAACCACCGAGCTCGCACGGCGAGGGCGAAGCGAAGACAATATCTCGAAGTCGAGAGGCGAGCAGATTATCCGCGTTAATACCTTCGGAACGTGCGAGACCAGTTTCAATCGACGGCGTCCCGTAAGTACCGTCATTTCGGTGGCCGAATAAATTCCCAGGGGGGTGGGCGCGAGAGGCGTTCAGGGTGCGACCGTGGCAGTTCATATAACGACGCGACTCGGGGCTGGGCGAGGGCGACGATAAAGGTAAACGACGGTCTCGTCACATCTTTCACAACGCGTTCTCGGGCCCCGCTCCTTTATTTTTTTCTTCCCCCCCCCCGCCTTCTTCTCTTTTTTCCCCTTTCTCTCTTTCCCTCCATTCTGCCGGTTCGACCCTCTTGTTCGCTAGGCTCGGTGATCTGTGCAGCGTCGCCACGGTCGCTCGATTCCGCCCCGACGAAATGGAATATCGATACGCGGGAACATCCCGGGGGAAGTGTAGCGAATATTGAAAAATTCTTGGCTGAAAGATGAAAAAAAATGGACCAGCCGATCGAGGAAACTGTTCCGGGGGAAAAAGGGTTGGCGTTAGCCAAAGCGGGGTGGAGGATGTTTGCATTTTTTCCTTTTCTCCTTTTCTTTTTTTCTTTTTCCTTTTGCTGCCATCCTCTTTCCCAAGGATATAATCGGAAGAGCCGGAATCGATCGCCGAAGAGGACAATCGTACGCGGAACAGTTTGCTTATTCGCCGAAATCTCGCCGCGTAACGAGCGCTGAAAAATCGGCCGATCGACGATTTCCACGCTCCGCGAATTTATTCTCATAACAGTCCACCTGTTATCGCGGCCCACCGCTGATAGGCAATCAACTTTTTCCAACGATCGATGTATCGTTTGCGTACGTAGCTCGCGCGTACATACACCGAATATGGATGCTTTGTTTTGCTTCCTTTTGCTTTATATACTTTCCGTCGATCGTCCGTGTGACTGCGGATATCCGTATTCTTTCGCTACGAAAAGATTTTAGATTAGCGGACTGTCCGTGAGAACCGAACGATCGAGATGTTACAGTGATGTTGGTCTAGATTGCTAGTTCCTTTTTCTCTCTTTTTTTTTTTTATAAGATAAACATCGCTTTTCGTTCATTATTACGCGAAAATTTATCGCGTTTATTCAAGTCGCGAAAATGTGTCACTGAACAGAATGGGGGAGTGAAGTTATTCAGTTACGAAACCAAGGGGATGATGTTTCTACGAAGACACGTGATTACATTTCAGGTTCCTCGAGTTTCGACTTAAAATTAGCGGAAGGAACTGCGTTGGAGTCGTGAATTTTTGTTTAATTTTTGCTTTTTAAATCGTTCAACTTTCATGCAATTTTCACGCTACGCAATCATTTTTTCGTGACATTCACATTCTGAATTCCGCTTTCCTTTGAGCTGCCAGACACGCAGAAAAAGAGTCTGAACGTCAAAAAAATTCGAAAAATTTTACACGAGTCTCTCGATTCTGCGCCAGTGCTCGTAAAGATAGATTTGTTTGTAACGGATTGTATTTTTCGCTCCAAGTTCCAAAAGGATCGTGTAGTTGCAGGTGCGCGGAAGGTATTTCGCCGGGAAAGTTGGAGGATGATTTATGGTAACTGATATTTAGTTGTGTACGAAGAACGCTCTGTATATATTGGACACTTATTTTGAGTACCATAGATAACGCGGAATTGGAAGTTGAGAGGTGAGCAGCGCGATGTTCTCGCTTACTTACTTCGTCTGAAATGATAAAAGTTGCAAAAATATTTAACGGTCTGGGAACCGTTACATTTACAACGCGTTTGATTATTTTTTTTGGAACGATTCGGAATGCATTTAACCTCTTGGCGATGGATTAAAGATAAAATATTTTTGTAGAACGAAGAGAACAATTTAATAGTTTTGCAAAATGAGTAATTAGTTTGTTGAGTCAAGTGACGATATCTCAACAGTTAAAACGCTAGTCATTTTTTTTTATCAACTTCGCCTACTTTTACAAAGATATCTGTTTACGATTTCCTACCGTATAATTTCTATAGTTGTTCAACTACGAATAAATTAATTGTCCAAGTTAATAAATACAGTTTAATATTTATGAGAGGGGGGGGGGGGCTAACAATAGAAAACTCGCTATAATAACGCGAATAATGCTAATAAGTGTATGGCGTCCGATAATATCAATAAATATTTATAATATTAATATCAACGCAGGGCTTAATAATATTAATGAACATGAACAGTAGAGTGCCTAATAATACTCTATTGCATAAATACATAATAACGGTAGTAATAATGCAACGCTGATCCAAGATCGTACGTTAAATTCCTTAAAATAAATTCAGAACTGTTAAACAGCGGCTTTCGTAATCAACGATTACTGTTAATAACTTATCGTTCAGGTGTCATTCTTCGCGATGTATTTTATTTAGTGGATCGCAGTTGGGGTCAAAGGATCGAGAACGCAGAATTCTCGCTGAATAACTAACGGAACACGCGAAATAAACGCATCCGCGAGGTAATTATTTCGTTTCGGCGAACGTTTCAGTTATATCCGAGCCCGTTTATTCAATTGGATATTTCGGGCTCCAATTAGTTCTTTCAGCTAGAATTTTGAAAACTGACGCGGTCAGACCGCGTTGGAGAACTGTCAGTTTGACTGATATCGTATTTACTTTGGATTTCGGTCAACGATATGTCAGTCTGACGTTCGCCTTTAAAATCGGTTGTATTGTTAATTGCACGAGAACCGATGCTAGAAATTCATCCGCCCGTGTCGAGCGAAATCTAATTTCTTTGTGGAATAGCCACGTCCGGTCTCTGTATTTCAATGATCGTGCAGCAACGATCGGCTCGCCCGTGCAATGTCAATTAATCGTTGATCGAAATATCGAATTAAACGCACATAAACCTACGCATCTGTTTGTCGAGCTAATTTCCCATATGATATCATCGTACTTTCGCTACAACGTACAATAGAGGCCAGAGATGCAATAGTCTTTGTAATGTTCGGTAGATGAGGAAATTTTTCATTTAGATTTCGTTTATTAGTCATTCTCGTGAAATTACTTGGAAAATATTTTGATAAAAAGTCAAAGGAAAAAATTAGCGATTGATAGTTAAGCGAGCGGGTAAACAGTTAAAATTGAAACTGTGGGGTTTTTACATATGAATGTACACGATATAAAAGAGATACACGAGATATTTAAAGTATAGTACTTTCTATAATACTTGGTACGTTGAAACAATTTCCCAAGAAATTTTCTACTTTTCTAATTATATTCCTCGAAATATAATTGTACGCAAGAACCGGCAATTATTATCTCAAACATATTTCTCCTGTATTTCTTATGACCCTCACTTGACGAAAATCAGTTCGAAAACAACCTGGTATATCCCTCGAAAACCACCGAAACTCGGCCGTACCGAGTGTGTGCCAGACTCGCCGTTTCCCCGATTCTCTTTGAATAAATTCCCAATCCACTTTCCACCCGTTTTTCCCTCCTTTTTCTCTCTCTAACTCTCTTTCTCTCTTTCTCTCGCTTCTTGCAAATGCAAGGGCGTGACTCGACGGGGGTGAGGGACGTCCGCAACGATAAAGGGGTTGGAGAGACGAGGGACAAGGGACGGCGAACGCGGCTCATTCGAAATTTCGATTAAATGGGATTTCGATATGCGCGAAACATGTCCCGAAGGGAAATTTAGCGAACGCTGTGTAGCCGGGGCTGGCTAGTAGCCGCCTCGTCCGGGAGAACTGAACGCGACGCAACACGGTTCCGAAGGGGGGGTGTTCCGGGGGGAGAGATCGGAGAACGGAGGAAAGGGGTTGGCAGGGCGAACGAGGTAGTTTTCGCCGATAGAGTCATTGGCCGTTTGGCTGGATAATGCGAAATGAAATTGTCACAATAATCGTTGGCGAACGGTATACGCCGCGGCTGGATAAACTTGGACAGTTATACGGGGTGGTCAGTTTATCCGGGCACGGGTAATTCGCGCGAGCAGGAATTTCGCATCTGCGGGGAAAGAGGGGGGGGGGGGGAAAGAGGAGGAGGTGATATCGTCGATAGAGAACGCGCACGATGTTTGCTTAAACCGGGCTAAATCGACGAGTAATTCAAATTAAATAATAAATTAAGCGGCGCCACTCGGTCAACCGGATAACGCGATAAAGCGCGAAGTTGCCGGTTTTGGTGTTTGATTTTTTTCTTCCCCCGGTTTTGTTTCTCTGCTCCTCTGTCTGGCTAATCACCTGGCGACATTTAGAAGAATTGCTCGTACTTTAGAGAGCAAGAAAAAAAACAGAAGAGAGATTTATAGAGATTTTGGAGCCGGATTATCTTTGAATTATCTTTATTATAAATTGTTTTTTTGTAAATTTATCACGATGGAATATTTTAAACGAATATCGCGACTCGTATTTCTTAGAAAATTATTTTCCGAAAGATATCAGTAGTTCGTGTCGATCATGTAATCCACGTTGAACAATTGCCACGTGTTTATCGCTGTAGCTTCTCTAAAACGTGCACACACGCGCATCTGTGCGTTTCGTTGGCAGCGAAAGGATTAACTCAGGAAATTGACGATCGATGAAAATCAAATAACAAATCGGATAATTCGATTGCGAAGTCGATTAACGCGTCGAGGAGTCAAGTAACGAATCAAACGGCTGATTAAACGACACACGCGTAGAATATCCGAATCTGGAATCACGCGAATTTCTTTTCACCTGCGCGAATTATTCCAATACAATTCGATTATTTCAATCCAATTGAAACACCTTAATTAATCATATATCCGAATTAAAAAGAAAAGGACTCGACTCTAGATCCTTTGCAATTTTGAACAATCACGTGTTTGTTGAGTTGAAATTTCTGCAACACATGGTCCGTTCCACTGTTCGTTCACGTTCGTTTCTGTAACATGTTTCCGCGCGTATATGTACACGCGCGCGCGCAATTATTTCTGCTTTTAAATCCATTCTTCTCTAAATTTTCTTTATTTGGCACTTTTTTCTTTTCTCCTTTTTGTTTTTCGCTCGAATCTGCATACCGTCGGTATTTCGGGTTGGCCACGTTGGCCATTTGCATATTTATCGGTGGGTTCGGTTATCCGACACGTACGCGTGTATATTTTTTAATTATGTCGCGCGGTCCACGTCGGGAAACGCCGTCCGTTGGCACGAAAGTCGCGGACAACGGCGACGTTCGGCCCCGTTAAAACATTAATTTCGTCCGCGAGACTCGAAACACCGACAACGCGCCGCGTTCATTATTAACGGCCGCACTTTCGAACAACCTCTTTCACCTTTGAAACCTCTCCACGGTGAATTCCACGCGGGATTCAATAATTCACGGTCGCGTTTTCTTTTTTATTACAACTATTAAACGGACGGTTTATTCCGGTTCTTGGTTTATTCCACGAGTTATTACATCATGCACGTTATCGCGAATGTCTTTCCCTTTTTTTTTTATTCGTCAACCAGACGATCGTTCAAATTATGGGCATACAGCTGTCAAGGTCAGAGTCGAGCGACGAGTTTGCAATGTCGTTGTATTACTTTATGGTAGCTGCTGATCATCGGTTCAATGTCTCAAAATTTTTAGCATTTTCAATCTTTTTTTTTTTTTTTAGCACAGTTGGAAGCTTTGTTAATTGTACGAGTGAAGTATAACAATGTGCATTGTATTTTATTACAATATATGTTTTACTTGGACATCATCTTTTTTAATTTTTTTAGTATAATTGGAAGACTTTATTAATTATTAAGATGTTTTATTAACAATCTGTGTATCTTTCCTTTGGTTTTTTTTTTACAACGTAGAAATATTTCTTCTAATATCTTCTTTGAAATCGAATCTCCGAAAAAGGATATCATCCTGTACATATCTGTATGCACGTTTCGTCGAATCGAATTTCAGAATTCGAAAATACTGTCGAGTGATACTTTCGTCATCTCCTTTCATTTCGTTTTCACGTCACGCTCATCATCGTACACTTCATCCACGTTGCAATCGTTGAAGTTACGAAGGAACCATCGTCGTTATTAACAAATGTTTCGAAGAGGGAAACGATGCAAATTCACAACGTGACGCATATGTAGATGAAGTGAGCGTTTTATACGGGATGTGGTAAAATTTGTGCGATTGGTCGAACGAATTAAAATTAAGCATCACGAGTGGATTTTCACGGATGATTTCGTTCTCGGATTCAGTTCTTTGTTTTTCTTCTTTTTTTTTACAAGATTTTATTTTGCCGAGCGAATGTCATTTGTGACGGACAGAGAGGAACAGTTTTGTACCGTAATTTTGTAATTTATTCCATCAATATGCATGCAAATGAGCGTCACGCGATAAACACGTACACTTTATGGATGTGAAAATGCGTTTCGCGTCCTGGTTTTACAAATATCAGTCAATAATGACACGATGTATAGTTTATTCGATTTCGAATGTTTCTTACGGGACGGCTGGTCCGTTTTAATTTATATTATCCGGGGAAAATATCTAATTTGGATCCGCGCGGTGAAATTCAAATGAAGAGAGGCAGCAAAGCAGAATTCGCATATAGTCGGACGTGTGATAATTCAATTTTGTTTCTATATATACGTTAAAATAAAAAAGAGATAATATACATTATAGTATAAACCAAATGGTGTTGGCACGGTATACAGTCAAACAAATGATTATTCAATTTATTTGATAATATTTCTTCACGTACATAATTATGCAAGTCTTTTGCAATTTTCTTCGCTTTAATTTTACCAAAATGAAAAGAAAGGAACGACACACCGACAACATGTATGTTACTCGAATAGTATGATACATAGTAATTTCTTTTCAAAATTCTACGGATTGTTTAACGTGATCAGCAGACGAAACAAAAAGCTCGTTATCACTTCGAATATCGAAAACTAGGGAAAGAAAAAGAAAATAAAAGACTAAACCTGTACGTTCGATTTTCTTCGCTTTAATTTTACCAAAATGAAAAGAAAGGAACGACACACCGACAACATGTATGTTACTCGAATAGTATGATACATAGTAATTTCTTTTCAAAATTCTACGGATTGTTTAACGTGATCAGCAGACGAAACAAAAAGCTCGTTATCACTTCGAATATCGAAAACTGGGAAAAGAAAAAGAAAATAAATCTGTACGTTCGAGCCAGCAGCAAGTAGTATTGCACAGTATATGGTCAGACGTACGGTCATTAAATTCATTGCGACTACTCCGTCGCAAAATCGCACGAATCTTTTACAATACCTCTTTAACATAATCAACGGGCAAAACAAAGGATCGTGATCATCCCTTGGAAGATAAGAAGAAAAAAATGGGGTGGGGGGAGAAAAAAAAAAAAAAACGGTGAAAAGTTTCAATCGGGTCGTGTCCGCGAAATAGATTTATCGCACGCGGCGAAATCCGTTTCAGTTTGGACAGGGAAATTTTACCCTATTTTAGGCTCGAAGCTTCTCCTCCATAGAGGTACCAGCAGCGGTTAATGAGGGGGCGGCTATTCTCTTTTCTCTCTCTCTCTCTTTTTGCACTCGTTTCACGCGAAGCCGAAAATTGGGCGATGGAAAGACGCGAATAAAGCGAAAGACGGGGACGGGTACAAAAAGGAAAAAAAGGAAATAAAACGCGGAGAGGTGGGAATATCCATATGCGGGCGAAGTAAAACAGAATCGAAATGAGACAGGGGGCTCAGCGGAGCTTTGAAGGATCGCCGATCAAAGAGTGGTCTGGCAGCCGTGAAAAAAAGCTTCCTCTTTCTTTTTTTTTTTTTTTCTAATCCCTCGACGAATTCATCCCCGCTTGCTTCTGCTTGGTTATTGCTGTGAACTTGTTAAATCGCCGGGCGAAAATCTGCCCGTCCGCGTGCAGAAATCGAAACGATCGATCAAGAATTCATCGTGTTAGCCCGTTCAACGGCCGATTTTTTCATTCCGCTGAGCGAGTTTCCGAATGTTTTCTCTCGCCTGGCCACGAAGGAAATTGATACGTCGAAGTTTGTTTTAGATTTATAAAGATTTATTTATTTTAGACGTGGATATAATTATTTATTTCACATTCGAATACAAAGGATTTTGCAATCGTCTTGGGCAATTTTGCGAGGTCAAGCTGAGGAGTGTATTTTAGAATAAATGTCGAAACGTACATAATAAAGTTTATCTAATTTGCAGATCTAATTTTATATATTGGCTCGTGGTAATAATTGACTTTATTCCTGAGAGTTTTCGTCTCCTCTTCTAAAAGATTAAAAAATGCAAAGGGAACATATTAAGACCAATCAGAAAGTATGAAGGCAACTTCTAAAATTTCTTGAGATTGACTCGCGTGGGATGACAAGTACTAATGAGTGAATCCATCTTTCGGCAACTGTCCTCGTCTGCGCGATTTTTCTGACGTGCACTTGGTTCATGACATGGTGATTGTTATTGTGCAGAAATTTCTTATCCAGAAAACTAACTTTAGCGTTAACGTCCGTGTCGTAAATTCTGTCTCGACAAATAAAATTTACATACTCAAACAATATTAATTTAAAAAGAAAAATCTTCTCGAGAAAGGGACGTACTTGATGTCAATACGTGTGAAAAATCTAGAACTAAATAGGAAGTCGGGTAACGACAGTCTGTCTTCTTTCGATGCCGACGGTCTTTTAAAAGTTCCCTGCATTAAACAAGCATAGATCGACGCGTTGTTGATTACAGGATACACTGTCGCGGCTATTGGATAATTATTTACGTCTCTGGAGAGACAGTAGAGTTCACGGCACCGCTTTGATACGGAGAAACTAATTATTAATTACATCGATCGTGTATGACGCGTAGCTCGTTAGTGCACGGATAGCTCGCATCACTCCCGATATACGCGATCGCGTAGAGATTAATTAACGATCGCCAATGAGTATCGGTGCTTGTAGATTTTTTTTTTTTTTTTGACGCAAAAATCCGTCGAGTATTCTACACGATACAACCTATCGAGAACCGAGCCGATACAACGTTAATGACGTTCGAGTGTGTTGCATTATCCCTTCGTGTTTTGTAGTAAACGATCAATGGCAAAGTCTCATCCGCGACATGATGTGAAATCATCTTCGACAAAAATGAATTTACGCTCCCAAAACGAAATCAAATAGATCGTTATACAATCCATTTTTACGTAATTATAACAGTTTAAATTGTCGACAATTTTTCATTGTGCTCTCCGCTGTATATCGCTCTTGATAATTATTTGAATATTTTTCTTTCGTATGTTATAACGATCGTTAATGGTAAAAGTTGAATATTTTGGTAGTCGAACTCCGTGCTCATTACGGAGAGAACAATGACAGCCGATCTAATGGTGTTCTTTTGCTCGATACAACATGCTTTGAATTTTACTTACAAATGACATACAAATCGGAGGTGTATTGATACGAATGTGCCATCAAGGGAATAATACGCGAGTTTTGTTACAGATTCCAGCTTACAGAGTCTCTCTTTGGATCTGCTATCGTGTATCGCATGTTAATATTAATACAGATTGCACTTGGAATAGATGAAAGCAACTATTGAAACTTTTCTATGCTCGACGACTGCGATTACATTACGTATCAGTATCTTTTGCATCTATTGTGTTCAGTGTAATACTAGGCGATGTTTTAACAATCATTCCTGACAGAAGAATACAAAAACTTGACACTCCGATACTTTCAGCACAAAAAACAAAAAGATAGAACTTCACTTTAATCTATTTAAATAATTATTTAAATAATACCAAATTCTCAACTGTTCCAAGTATATATATATATATATATATATATATATATTAAAACTCAAATATTTCTACTGCCTCTGTGTTGACGAAGCAACAAATTTCTTTCACTCCGACCCCCAAACGCGACTTCACCTCTCCGCAAACGAGACTCTTCGAAACTTCAGGATCATCCTGTGCGAGGACGAATCCGTAGGAAAACACTCGAACCGGTTATCGCAACCGGTCCCAAGAAACAGAAGAAGAAACGGCACGAGCTGGGAATGTTTTGGAACAGCGTGTGGGGTGAGAGGAGTGGCCGTTATACTAATTTGGCGGGCGCTCGTTAACGAGCCCTTTGAGGTCGTAACTTGTGTGCCGCGAGTCGGACGCGTCCGCGTCTTCGTACACACATACGTGTTACGTACGTGTGTCTGCGCCTTACGCGGTTTTCTCTCCGTTTTGCACCCCACCAGTCGAGCCGCTTTGGCCGCCTTGGCCGCCGTCGCCGCCGCCGCTGCTGCTGCTGCTACTGCTGCTGCTACTGCTGCTGCTGCTGCTGCTGCTGCTGCTGCTGCTGCTGCTCACAGTCAGTTCGCTCATTGAAAAGCGTCGCGACGCTCGCGAGTGGAACGGCGAGTCGCGCGTAACCACCGTGTGGTAGCGGCTGGTAGTGCGCGAGCGCGGCCGATCGCCGCGCGGCCTCTCGTGTGGCGGCCAGGCTGCTGCTGGTGGGGGTGAGAAACGTGCTCGTCACCCTCGAGGAGCGCCTGGAGAGACTCAGTAAGCGCCGCGAGTTCGCCGTGGCCGGAAACCCGTCGTGGCGTTTCCTTTCGACGAGCGTTTCGTCGCTTTCCACCCCCTGACGCGCCACTTTTCGACTCTGTCCGACTCCTCCAGCCGGAATATACTGTTCGAGTCGCCGCGATACATTGAGAATTGACTGCCATTTGCAACAAGGTTGAACGCCGAGAGAGTCGAGTCCCCCGAGTCCATTCGTGTAAAGAAATTTTCAACAAAGCCTTCGAGGATTCCTCGGCGATACACGTAAGAGGATTTCGTTTCGGATGGTGCGTAAAAGGAGAAGCAGCGGTGGCCAGGCTGACTGCTTTGTCGTTTGAGATTGTCGGAATTCGACACACGGTAAAAGCAATTACGTTAAGAGGTGCACGGAGTCGGGGGCACACCGTGTCTCCAGAGAGGATTCGGTTTCTCATCCCTCGCTGTTTGCGGCGGGCTTGCAAAGGATCGTGGGACAGCTTCTGGCTAGCTGACGTCATCAAGAACAAACAACCAGATCGAAGATCCCCGCAGGAAGGGAGATATTATATATCCGGGCTCTGAAATACGAGGGACAAAGAGTCGTCTGGAAGTCGCCGTCCCGCAGAGGGGAAGATCGGAAAAGACACACTGCGATCCCTCTCAGGGAAACACGGACCTCTGGACGGACAGAAACGAGACGAATCTCGAACCAGTGAAATCTGGATCCCTATCAGTTCTTCGTTCGATTCGATCGCCATTCGTATTCGCCCAAAGTTTTCTTAATTAATCGTGATTTTCATTTCGATCGTCAACTCGATCGTCACTCGTTTCACAGCCGAGATATCCGCCTGATCGTCGACACTCTTCTTTTTATTTTATTCGGAGAAAATAGCACCGGTGAATAAACTCCCACCGGAGTTCTCGTCCAAGATGGTAACAAGTGTCAGGATCGCGATGAACATTCGCCTGTCCCTGGTCGACTGATCGCCAGAGACAGTTCGAGAAAGGGGCTTTCCCCACCGGCTAGATTGAAAAACAATGTCCGACAACAGCAAGTGAGGATTCCTTTTTTGCGTGTCCCCCCTTTTTTCCGGTGATCTCTATTCGACGGGCGAAGATGGGCCTGCTGCGACACTTGCTGCTCTGCCTGCTGGGCGTCATCGTCATAGTCAACGGTGAGCTTTTGCTTTCCTCTCTTTGTAGCGAGCTTTCTCTGGTCCCTGGCTCTCGACGAAAGGGATTGCCAACGCCGGGGTGTTATTGAAAATCCGCCGGCACGACGGGAAAGGAACCGATGACTCGAAGCGAGAGCCAGTGGGAAACGTAGAACGAATTCCTTTCTATCGTAATCGAACTGAAATCGGTTTTCAGCGAAGTTGAACTCGAATATATATTTATCAGAGACGCGTGTATCTCGGTTGCGTCGATATTTTGGTTAATTAACAAATATCGAGTCACGTATTCGACAAATATTCAGACACGACTTTTTTTTTTCGGATACGATACGCGCGTTTAACAATTTGGAACGTTCTGTCAATTTTCGATGAAAATTTGTTTTTTCGACGGATAGGATTGTGTTGTTAGTTAATATACCGACAGTTATTTATAAATTTTTATCTCTTAAGTTTTACGTTTGTTATTAAAACGACGTGGGATTTTTATGTTGGTTAGCTGCGAATATGAGATTAACGAGTCCTTCAAACTTTCGAACAGCAGTATGAAAAACTTCATGTTACGTCTTTACATCTTACTTTTGCACGAGGAATCATCGTTTCTTCGATTATACCACGATAGTCAAAACCATATAATAATAATTATCAATCTCAATCCTTTATTGCTCTATTGATGTTACTATGAAGATGTTAGTGTGTCTTATATCATTTTGACCGATAAAAGTTGGAGGAAAGAAGAAAGCTGTTTACACGGATGAATTTATGAAACTTTTGCAATCTCTTTCTTCTCTTTTCGAAAGAGAAAGTTTTTGGTTTTGAAAAATTTTATTTGAAAAATATGCTAGAGTTGGTGGATGATCGTCTTCCGAGTGCAAAGGGTTGATATTAATGACAGTTGCATGACACAGTACTATTATATGTATATAGTTCACATTTGACGTAGTATCGTGTTCATAGTGTTGCATAGTGTATGGTAATAATACATGATATGTACACTTACTCTGTACAAACATTGTCGGTAGATTTAGGACAATGATCAATTATACGTGTGAATTAAAATTGATAGTTATTAACTGTCTGCATTACAAAACACACTAATTATAGTGTCTTTGTCTTTGAAGTCCGATTAGAAACTTATTTAGATTTATTTTGCTTGAAAAATAAATTTTATCAAGTTCTCATTAAATTTTCATCGAGTGTACAGTGAATGAATACAAAAGTATATGTTGATCTAGATCATAAAATTTTATTCTAATTATTCGACCACGGATGTTTGTGCGTTTAGAGGAATTCAAACGTCTAAAACAATATTCAGAGATGTAAATTACTCTTTATAATATTTGATAGACGAAACAACAACGTTTCAGTCGCATTTCTTTAGTTATATTCTATTTCTTTAGTTGTATTCACAAAAATATGAGTCAGTTATATTAAATAAAATAATATTTAAAATAAATTGAATAATAGTCATAACGAAATAACACAAAATGCATTTTTCTCCTTACATTCCAAAAGCAATATTTAATATATAAAAGATGTTTAAAAATGTTCAACTAATATTTTGCACCAAAGTGCGACAAATATAGAGAAATCAAACATTATTTTAATATTATTATAAATTTCTTAAAATATTGTTGTAACACAAACTGAAAGATCTATCTAGCCAGAAAATTTTGATATTAATTGTCACGTTGCTCATTGATAAATCATATTTCAAAATTATCTTCAAAGTAGACAGATAGCTCTATTTTTCGAGTTTCATTCAATCACGATTTATCGAGAAACTTTCCATGTAAATATTTTACGACCATTTCCAGTTACGGTTTTAAAACGATCCGAAAAAACTGTTGTCGTACGATTGAAACGTTCGGCCAGAGAAATTGTGGTTATTTTTGCCTCTCCTGAAGAAGCCGGGCTCGTTGACGCGTATATTGTATATTGACAGGATTGTTCGCGTGGATTTTGTCGAGAGCGGTCGAATAGGAGCCGGTTTTGTTCCGCATGACGCGAAGGAACGCGAACTCGCAAGTGTCGTAAAGCGGCAGCCAAGTTTGTAGCTAACCACCATCTGACCGAAACTTTTTGCTAACTTATTCCTTTTTTTTTTTCTCTCCTCTCTCTTACCTCCGCGCTTTACTCCAAATTAGTTAATAAAGTCGGGGTGAGGGAAAGAAAAAAAAAAAAGAGAAGAAGAGGAAGAAGGAAGCTGGCTTAATCTGGTTTTAAACGAAAGGAATAGGGTTAAGAGTTGTCGACGCTTGAGGATATTTGAACTTTGTATCATTTACGCGGAGACAATTTAACAAACTTTTGGGGGAAAAGGGAAGGAAAAGGGAAGAATTTTTATTTGCAATTCGAGAATTTACTCTGTTATACTTTATTACTCTAAATGAATTTCTAACTTTTTCAATGGCGAAAGTGAGTTGTTCAACCGTATCACGGTCGATTCAAGTTTAATTTTGGTGAAATTGAATATGTTGACGTTGTATTGTAATTATTTCTCGTTGTAAGAATATTGGTTAGAATTCTCTTACATTTCTGATTTTCGAACTATCAATTTTGCGGTGTACAAGGTATCTATTGCAATTTTAGCGTTGATATTGCAGTTAGCTATTATCGAATTAATATACCAAACTATTAAATATCAAAATTGATACTTAGCAGTATCAAGATTGTTATTTGTGTTCAATTTCAATATTACAATACTCGTTAAATAATGTGACAACATTTCGTTTATATATTAAACTAGAAATTAGTCGGAAGTCAGAAGTCACAGAATTGAAGAAATTGTTGCAACAAAAAGACAGTTTCACTTTCCGGTGATTTCAGTAACCAACAAAAAGGAAAAAGAGCAATTAAAAATCATATACCGTCTCAAACGGTAAAAATTCATAATCAACTAATACACTTTCACTTGAGATTAACAACTCTTTTTTACACCAAGTGAAATATCACATGTTTCGAACGAAATGAAAAATACGTGTATAAAATATATAAATATGTAAGAAATATATAAAATGCTTCTTGCTGCAAACTCTGCAATTCTATTTCACCCCAATTTTCGTATTATCGATCTCCTTTTCGTCTAATCAAATTTCGTCCGACCGAAAGGGGGGAAGCTAAAAAAACAAAAAAAAAAAAACAAAAAAGATTGGAATTCGACTTGTTTCCAACGAGCGTAGAAAATAAAAATCCATAAACCATCGGTCTGGTCCTGCGAAAAAGGCGAAAAGAGAGAAAGAGAGAGAGAGAAAGAGTTAGAGCGAGTAAGCAAGAGAGTGAGAGAGAAAGAGGGTAGTCTTAATCCTCGAAGGAACGAGCCTAAAGTAGATGGGGCAAGGGGGTGGGGATGGGGAGGGTTACGTAGCGTCACGGGAGAGTTAAGTGAAGCTAGATTACGGACGTTAAGTCGTCGAGTGGACGTTAAAGCAGCCGTGTGCCCGTTCCCAAAGAGATTTTTCGGGGTTGCTGGTTTACAGCAAATAGTCGTAAGGAAAATAAAATAGGGAACAGCCCCGCGGGCTAACGCGTGTCGTTTTTACACGTGTCGGCAGATTTTACGGCGTGCCAGCCCTGGTAATCTACGTAGAGGGTGGGACAGAGAGAAGGAGGGCTGGGTAGTGAGAAGTGAGGGAAGGAAGGGAAGCTGGACAGAGACGGCAGAGAGATATAGAAAGGAAAGAGGGAGAACGAAAGAGAGAGAGAAAGAGAGAGAGTGAGGTGAACTAGCAATGGGCGAAGAAAGGGGGATTGTAAAAAAACACCAGCGCGGATCGTGGGGTGTTAACGCGCGCATTAACAGAGCTTTCGTCGGGGGAAATAAAAAACGATATGCATGGATGGACGGTGGATTTTCGTGTTGACCCTAAAAAAAAAAAAAAAAAAAGACGCAGAGGAGAGAAAAAAGAAAGAAGAAAAAAACGAGAGGAGAACAAAAGTAGAAAAATTCCTGCAAGATGAACGAGTACGAGGCCGTGAAACTGAATCAAAACGCGTTGTTTCTGTCTCTCTCTTCCTCGCTCGCTTTGTCCCGCTTCTCTTTCTCTCTTTCTCTGTTCCTCTCCTCTCTTTTTTAGCTTCGTGTCTTTGCGAAGAGGGGAAATAGTCGATGTCGATTCGCTTTGGAGCAGAGGAATGAATGAACGAGAATGCGTGGCGTTTTTAAGAGTTCGTTTTCCCAGATTGCTTTCCTGCCAGAGCCTGTACACATTTACTCTCTCTCTCTCTCTTTCTCTCTGTCTGTCTGTCTGTCTGTCTCTTTTTCTCTCTTTCTTTCTTTCCCTCTGTTTGCCTGCTAATTCTTTCATTTTTTCGCCCCGGTGCCCGGTGTTTCCTCTCGTTCTCTCCGGCCATTACGCCGGAACTTCGACGCGCGAAAGATTCGTTTAGCGAGGATCGATCGGTTTTCCAAGGGAAATCGAGCAAATGAGTGCCGGAAAATTGCACTGTTTACGTTCAATTACTTACCAGTGTACCCTGCAATAAACAAGATTACGCGTCTAATGAAATATGTACCCGTCTCGGCCCGTTTAATTTCACCTGTCCGTTTCGAGCGTTTCGCCACCACGATTCAGCTGTTCGCTCCCTCTTTGTTCCTCGAACTCCTGCGCGTCTATCGTTGCCCGGTTTTGTGAACGAAGGACTGATTCGCTCGGAATTAAGTTCCTTTCGTTTACATACAGGTTTTGAGGTTACTTTATTCTGCTACACAATGGATGGACAAATTGCGGCATCATTTGAGGAGCGTTTGATGTAATTGCTAGGATTGTCCCGTTTCTAAGCGAGGAACGATCGAAATTATATTATTGATATATGCGGCAATGTGTGGGAAATATCTGACGTAGGTTTCTAAGCGAGGAGAAAATTACGCGATAGTGACGAAAGTTAAGTTTAATCGACGAGTTTGTAGTAACTTGAGTTGGCTGACAAGGTAGCGTCTTATACTACTTGTATACATTTATATACGCATTATTCTCTTCTTCTTTGCAAGTATAGAAATTTACAAGTATATAAACATTAAACGTATTTATTTAATATCAAATTACATATACAAATTTGTATGATATATATAAATTTCTTATATATATGTACGTATAAATATGTACGTACATGTGAAAATATTTCACAATATGACAATTTAATTTTCTTTTTTATTACCATATTAAAATATTTCGTAAAAGATATTTATCCTGACAAATGTATGTTTCCTTTCTTACAATCGTACGGTACGTGTAAATTTATTATACGTATAATAAGTACAAAATACTGAACGTAATAATTTGTTTCTTTTGAAACCTTGTTTGTTGTTTGCAAAAATACCGCACAGCCAGGTGGTTAGCTTTTATAATTTTTACAAAACATATTCATCTTGACGGGGCAGATACAGTTTCCTTCCATAATGTTGCCTCATTTTCATTTTGTTATTTTATAACATAACTGTTGCTTCTTAAATCCACAGCACCGGTGGTTTCCGTTCTTCGCGACTTTTACACGCGAATTAACCTCGTTTCGCGTTAAGTCATGTTAATTTCACGCTACGAATGCACTTTGTTGTTTGTTTGTTGTTGGGAAATTCAACGACTTAAGATATTTAAATGGCAAAGGATAAATATAGTAACATTTAGCAGTGATCAATTAATTCTTTCTAAAACTTCTGTCTAAATCTAAATTAAACAAATGATGCTCATACAGATAAATAAACATATCGTTCTACAGTCTTATTTTCATAATTACGATTATAAATACTATTACAATAACTATTATAAATACGATCATAATTTCAAATGTTGGCGTAGCTAGCTGTAAACTTCTCAAGTATTACAAAGTAATTTATCTGTCCTGAATTTTGCCGGTGCATGCCTGTAAAAAATAGCCAGCATCGAGATCGCTCGAGAGCGTCGCGTCGGTCCATTTGTCGCGCGAGCCGCGAGGAGTAAAAAACGGAAGCTGGATAGGCGAACGGATAACCGCGGCGGAAATCAATCTGAACGTAGGACGAGACGACGGTGCACGGTAATCTTCAGATTTATTTTTATTAATCCTGGGTGATCGACCCAGGTTGCCAACCGAACACAGCGAATACTTTGCCCGGCGAAATTTAGCGAAATATCGCCGTCGTTACGGCGTTTTCAAATATTTCGCAGCGAGCAAATATTTATAGGGAGCTCTAAAACTGTATGGTGTATTCGGCCGAAATGAGGAAGTAAATTTTTCTCGATTTCCCCGGCATCGAGCCGAGCGCGCGCATGCCCGGTTTCCTCCTTCGTCTGGATCCCCCCACCCCCTCAAAGATTCAACGTGACTTTAATCTTTCACGAGCTCCCCGAATCGAATGCAATTTTTTATTCGCGAATCTTTCCCCAAGAAATTAATACCGCTTTCCTTTCATTCGTTCTATCTGCTCTTCCACTTCTTTATCTTTTTATATCCTGAGTCAATTATCCTGGTTTAAAGTAAGTCTTTCTCTTTTTCGCGCGAGTCAGTGTTTCAGTTGTCCTTTCTTTTTTTTCTTTTTTCCTTTTTCGGTTTCAATTTCGAAGAGACGAAGGACCGCGAGTGGTTCAAGAAGGAGATTCATTTCTGTTTGAGCAAGTGTAACGTGATCGTCGAAAGTTTCTGATCTTTGTTATTTTGTTTCTCGATTTATCATTCTCTCCACTCAATATTATTGTCGAAATTATGCACGCTATCGGTCGAAAGTTGTCTGATAAATAGCAGTGCAATATACATACATATGATTTGATAAAATCGATATTCTACCGTATTCCTTAAATATCTTTTAATATCTACCATGCTGAAAGATACCACGTTGTCTTGAGCTATTCTAAATATCACACTTGTATTGTCAATATGTCAATAATAAATCTCTTTTAGAATATACTGTGTATAGAAAATCCACATGTTTGTTGTCGCGTAATACAGTGTGTTCAAAGTTGTAAAGTATTTGTACAGTATAGCCAAAGAAATATTCGTTAACGGGCAACGAAATATCAAACCAACGTTGAGCGCAAAGTACAGATGCAGTAAAGACGCGACTGAAACGATTCCGCTCGATGTATCGTGACTTGCAGTGGAATTTAATCGCGGACGCGATAAGATACGTAAAATCGGTTGTAAGTATCGGCGGATCGCGCATCAAAATTCAGTATCAAACGGATTTCAGTAATTTAAAGAGGGCCGCCGTGCGGGGAAATACTGGTGATTCTCCACAACCGGCGGTACACGGTCGTTCCGAAAGCGTTACGCCGAGCGCATTAATATTTAGGACGTAGTATTTGCATTTAAAAAAGTAAAAGGTCCCCGAGCGGCGTGCAGCATGCCGGATACTTAGGGAACGCTGTCTGTAATCTCTCACCACTTCTCATGCCGCCTAAACCGACACTAACTTCCCCCGTTAATGTGATTACATTTTTCCATTCCGCTCGCTCGCGCCTGTCCCGCGTTAACACATTACGCGGAATTGGACGTTAAATCCAGCGTGGATTAACTGTAACTGGCTTCTCACCCACGTTTTAATGTGCTTCACCGTTACTTACGACAATCGTAAATGATAAACAATAATCGTAAACAGTCGTTGTGCAACTGATTTGAAAATTTTGTCGTTTGTCGCGCAAAGCTTGCAAGTGGCAGTGGTTCTCGAGCTACGTTCCTCTACGAAATTGGAATTTTCATTTAAAATATATCTTCCATAAAACATCTTCGGCGAATCAACGTGGTTATATTCACTGGTAGATGTGCGGGTTTTTATGCAAATTTGTGAAACATTGTGCCTTTGAGCGTATCTAAACAAGAAAGGAAAAAGGAAAGAAAAAGAATTGGAAATTCTAACGAGTTCTCTCTGCTTTGAATATTCTCTATATATTTGCATGTTACGTACCGTTTTTTTTTTGCACCTTTACACGTTTGAATTTTGCATGAAAATCCGCGGACCATCCATTATTATATATGAATCGCGTTGTCATCGAGTGAGTCTGTCTAGACGGATTCCAATTTTGTTCTTGCCGCCGCGAAGCTAAATTTTCACACTCTGTAAACAATCCAAAGTTCAACGATCTCGTTTGGATTCGATTAATTGCCACGTATTAAATACAGTTTAATTAAATACGTTGATGAAGATACATTAATAAATTGATTATTTTGATCAAACACATTGAATGATGGTCTTCGTTACAGAGAAGAATACAATGAAAAAATATATCTGAATCTAATTAATTAGCTCAAAGGCAGAATCGGTCGCTGTGTAACAGCGTGAAAGCACGCGCAACTGTGCTATCTTGTATCCGCATCGTGTAAAAGAGCAAACGGAAGTATAACAGAAACGAAGTTGAAGTTACTATTGTCGCGTTAAACTCGGCACTGGCTACTTGAAAGTTGAAACCGGAGTACGGAAGCGTGGCTGGTGTCCCTCGCCCTTCGCGTTTGTCGCCCTTTCCAGTGAAAGGAAACGCGTGTCAGCGTTATACATTGAAACGCAATCAAACAAACAGGCGAACGATGCGTCGCCTGCAACATAATAGCTTTGTCTCGCGACTTTGCTTCTCCGCGTAATCTTCGTGAACGCGAGGGCGAGAGTTTCATTCGACACCGCGTGGAATTTATCCGCCTAATAAACTCTAGACTTGCTTCTTCCTAAATGCTCTAGGTTCATTTCTTAGTTTCGAATGCTAGGTTTTGTACATGTTTCGTGTTGGGAGTTGATTACAATTGTTTATTATTCATCATTTATTTGTCTATTTGGTTACGGGTTGATTATAATTATTTATCTGTTTGGTTTACTGTTTGCTCATCTATTTGTTTATCTATTTAGTTATTAATTAGGACGCACAGTTTAATAGTTAGTGCATAGGTCACACTAGCGGAAAATACCAGCCTGGTCGCTTTTTTCCGGTCTGTTCAATTATTTCGACCAACGTTGAAAATATCTGCGTTCTACTTTTAGGATTCGATGTCATCGAAGGTACGCTACAAACCCAATTAAATTTGGATTTTTTCATTAATCGATTCTCCAGCCAGGAATATTATGGTACCCTCCTGTCTGACCAAACACCGACTCGTTTCACTGGACCTGTTAAGTTTCGTAATGTCGTCTTTCAATTGCGACAAATGATATCGTCTTTTAATTTCTTTCAACATTAATCTACATATTACTCGAAGTCACTCGAAATAAACTTATACCATTTGTTTAAACATATATTTTCATTTATCTGGCTGCACGTTGATTCGTTTTACTTGACATATACGTGTTATATTTGTTTATTTGTTGGGCAATGTTCGTGAATTGTTAGTCTGGTAGAAGTATCGTGTGCACCACATGATTTGGGTAGAAAAACATCAACGCGTATTTTTCAGCGTACCATCGTTATTACAGGAAGTAGAAATTTATCTTTACGCTCTGGTACAAGATTCAATGCCTTCCCAACACCTATCGCCATTTTCCTCGTAGTATATTACTCCCTGCAAGAAAAGTCTCTGTCTCCGAGGATATAAAACTACGAGGAGTCCTTAATAACGTTTCGATCATCCTTCAAAACTGGACTCTAACTTTCTGGTTACGAAAGTGTCCTCGACTTCTCGATCTATATACATCTTCGCGCACTTTGCCATTTCGTTTCATCAATTAAAACCACAACTGTCAGTCTGCAGTAATTACGACAAATATACTACGAACAGATGGTAATAATTGAAAACGTGTTGAAAAAAAATTGTATATAAGTTTAGAAATCAAAACCAGCATCTCGAGAATGCTTGCATATTTCTGATAATGAGACAAAATTTGATAATAGAAGTCTCTAAAAATTTGATAATAGGAAAAAATTTCAGAAAAAAGAAAATAAGAACATATTAGAGTAGTCCAAAAGACCAATTCACAATTTTTTCATAGAAATTTTCAAAGGTTTAGAAATTCCAACGATAAATAAACGCTTGTTCCTGGTGTATTTTAATTTCTTCGACACAGGGATTTTATACTTCTCAGCGTCGAATGAAGTCAAATTTGATTTCCTTTTTTTTGTTTTCAAGTTTTAACACGTTTTCTCAAGAAAGTGGGTATCGTTGGGAGCGGCGAAAATACGCGAGAAACGTCGATATGGAAATTTCCAGCGCTCGCATCTTTAAGACACGACGTAAACGAGTCGTAAGATCGAGATAACAAGTTCGAGAGGAGCGGGCGTAGACGTCGACGGGGGGGTTCGTAATTTTCAATCTGGATCTAGGGTAGCTTCGGGACAGCGTAGCTTCAGCCCGCGTCTAATCGTCCGTATTATCGCATAAACGTGCTGCCTCGATCGTCGAGCCTCGTCGACTGTTATCGTCGTTATTGACGGGAACCAGCTCGTAATTATGCGAGGGCCTCGATCAAACGAGGCCCGAGCCGGGCGTGAAGTGGTTCGTCTAAATATTTCGACATACATACGTGTCTCAACGAAATTGTTACTTTCGCGAAGTGAAGATGTCATTGTTCGCTGGATAGCTCGATTAACTGGTTCATCGCTGGAATTTCGCAGAGAAACGTCTCGCCGAGAGAAATTGATAGTATGGAAATGGGCGGGAATGTGGTACTTAAGACCTTGGACGAACTTTGGATTTAGAAAGTTTGGGAACCTTCTTTCGATATTTTATCGCTTGTTGTTTGGAGATTGAGAATCAGACGGTTTCAGAACTTTTCTTGGCGTTGCGTGGAATCGTCTATCAATTTAACGAAACGACAGTAAAGTAAAGTATACCATTAAGAGTTTATGTTAATTTGTTTTTAGAAGAGAATTCAGAATTTTTCGTGTGGAGTTTGAGTATTGAACAGGAATTGTAAATTATATTATTTGTCTATCATAATTACACAAATATAATGAATTCAATGTAAACGTAGATAAAAAAAAATTGATGTTCATTTTTATGAATGTTCTTTCATTAAAATATTACAAAATATTTATTATTCTACTAAATTATTCTTTTGTGATGTGTCAAGTAACTATTAGTCGCTTAATAGAATAACAAGAGCAAAAATTCCGCAGCAAATTACGTTAGACAAATCACGATATTACAAGCAATTATGTTACGCAAATTATTCCGACCTTCAACCGGAAAAATTTAACTTTAATCAGCCACCGAGAATCTTGTTTCCCTTTCACCTTAAAATTGATCGTTTCACCGAATAAAAGCAATTAAAATATCCTCGTCACCGTCAATCCTCCCCGCCAATATGTAAAAACAAATTAATCTTCGACACGTCGAACAAAGCAACAGGGAAACGACAAAGGAAACGATAGAAAAAAGAAAAAAAAAAAACCAATTGACAATGGATACTGTAAAACCATTGGGATATGACAAGGTAAAAGATCGTTAGCGAGGGTGAAAAAGAGGATGAAAGCGATAGTTGGCTGAGTGTTTGCTCTGATTCATTATCGGCCGTGGCCACGACGAGTACCGTTGTCAGTTATTTCGAGCAAATTGTTATTCGCCGTCGGCTTGAAGCGTCAATCAACGTGATTGACGGGGGCGTCGCGGCGCTCGGTGTCGCCAGAGGCGACCTGTATTCCGCTCGTGCACGATCCTACCACTTTTTTCCCCTCTTCGTGTCCCCCTTCCCCCCCTCCTGAATTATTCACCCGCCCACAAAACAATTATATATCTTCTTGGACCGTTAAAATCTCTTTTAACGACTGTGAACGAGATACCTCTCTGCTGATGTTTGTCACATCTGTTGTACCACGTACGAGAAATTTCGGTAGCATGGTTGTGTCACTGTTGCTGTATCTTTCAATGAGATGCGAGATATCTCGTCCATGGTACAGCAACGGTGACAACCACGATATTGAGATTTCTCGTCCGATGGTATTGTATGACTGATATTGTTGCGACGAGAGGAGTGACACCCATGGTAGTGAGACTTTTCGTCCGTGGTCATTGCAGGAGTGACAATCCCATAGTATCGTCCATGATACTGCACAACTGACATTATTGCGACAAGAGTTCTATTTTATGGTACAACAGAAGTGAGATTTTTCGTCTGGTACTATAGAAATGACCACAAACGTGGTAGCGAAATTTTTCTTTCATACTTTGGTACATACACCGTACAACTAACATTGTTGCGATAAGATTTCTTGTCTATGGTACCACGGGAGCGACAACCATGATGGCCAGATTTCTCATCCATGGTCACTGCAGGAGTGACAACCATTGATTTCTCTTCTATAATACTGCAACAGCGACAACTATGGTAGCGACATTTCTCGTCCATGGTACTGTACAACCGACATCGTTGCAGGTGTGACAAACACTATAATGAGATATCTCATTCGAGGCACTGGAGGAGTTAATTGTTCCCACGCAAAGATGTCTGAAGATATTCTGTGCAACTTCAAACCGAGACTGATAGGTCAAAAGTTCGTGAATGAATAAAGAAGTGAACCTTGCACGAAATTGGATTATCGAGGAAGATGAGAGTTGGTGTTTAATTTGCTCTGTTGATATCGAGATGTTGCCTTAAACTATAAATTTTATTCTATCATATCTTCTGCAATTTTTTTTTTTTTTTTAGTTTTCAATGACCTATACTGTAATAAAATTTCTTTTCTATTGGTTGAAAGTATAATTTATATGGCGAATCCATTGGTACTTAAGCCGAGCTAGAATTTATCATAATGTTGTAAATTTTTTTGAAGTTTAGCAATTTTTTTTTATCAAGCAAATATTTGAAATTTCCTCTCGTACTAAATATCCGATACTAAAAGTTAGGACTTGATGATGTTAAACTGATTGAAGAGAACTGCAAACAAAATATATTATGTCCTTGATGTAGCAGAACTTCTTTCTTCCATTGTTCAAAAATATGATTAAAGTGGAAACTTGAAATTAATTTTTTCGCAACTAAAGATCAAAAAATTAAAAAATTCGCGTTTTTAGAAGTCAATTTTGAAAACACAGGCAGTAGTAATACAGTAGCAACAAAACAGGACTAGAAAGACTAGAAAGAGTGAAATATCGCGAGACCGAGTTCACTAACACTTTCGACGAGGAGTTTATCACTGTGACGGAAGGATGTTCAGATTATTTTCTCGAGTTTTCTTCGCGGCTCGAAACTGCCTCGCACAGGCTCGACCAGGCTTACCAATTTGAAATGATAATGCTCGAGGTCTGGCTCGAGATAAATAGCGGTTGCATCAGCGTTCTTCTCCTCGGTTTGAGAGTCTCGCGAGCCACTCGAGGACACTCGAGCTACCGCGTTGCCATTCTCAGGCCTCCGTGACGCGTAGAGATTGGCGTACATTTCCGCTGAATATCATTGATTATAACGATAGCCGCTGTTACGGATCATTGAAATGATTACGCAGAAAAATTGAAATTTTCATGCTAATTTCATTCGAACAATACACGTTCGGGATTTCTTATGAAATCTAGTTTTTTTTTCTATTTTATTGAAACAAAGTCGATTTGTCTTGTGGTGTTCTTAGAGAAAAAGGAAGGAAAAAAATATCGATGGTCTTGAAGTCGTTAGAAAATAATTACGATGGACGATGTTATATTTTTTTCATATTTTTGCAAGAATAATATATCGCAACAATAATTCCAAATTATTGGTGCGTACAATGAGCATGTTAGAAGCGAATTGTTTTAGCTTCTAACATGCTGGAAAAGATGTGATTCCAAGATAACGATGCCCGTGTAGAAAGATAAAGATGAATTCAAGAGAAAGTGAGAGTCAAATGGGGACGTAGGCGGCGACGACATATGAATAACTCGCTGATTCAAGATACGCTTAAACGTGTGAGGCAGAGAAATAAAATATGCTGGAGTTTTTTGCGTTCGCCCGTGATGATAGTCAAGTCGTCGAGTTTAGCATCGCTGTTTTTGGCCACGGATGTCACGAATGAATCGCAGGAAAGAAGAACATTAGTTCGCAAAGGTCGGTCCAAATATGGCACTTCGAGAATACATAAGTCATTCAGTTATCATATATATGTGTGCTTATATATTCACTTGGTCGAACTGAAGCTACATGTATATTGATATCACGAAACTTATTTTATGTTATCATGTCTTTGTTTATTGATGCGATCTGAAAGATTTTCTGAACAATTTATTCTATGAAATTCTTCGTTATATCTTCGTTATTTATTCTCTTTGTAATCACCAAATTGAAATGTTCATTCATTGGAATATAATAATGAAATACGCTTGAGATGTGCGTATTAAATATAATCAATAGTAGAATGTATAATAAACAAGTATTATTCACTGGTGAACCAATAAACTATAATAAGTATAAATATATTGATATAAATAAATCAATAGAATTAAACGATACCGCAGTTAATTATTCTGTTTCACAAACTGTCAAAAACTGCATCGTAGTGAGACGAAGAATAGAGTATTTTTAAAGCAGATTATCAGTATTGCAACAATGTGAAAATATTGAACAGGATAATTAGTAATTATACAAAAGCACGAATATCGAGTTCTTAATAACCATGAAATTTTGATGAGTAGTAGCTATTATTGGTACATAAATAGCATCGAATGGCATTAATACTATTAAGTGGTTCTAGGCAAGTGGCCAATTACCCTACATTCAATATATTGTAACTTAAAATTCTGACGTTTGAATCTTTTTTAAAATTCTATTTGTGATCCTCCAAACTGTAAAACCATTACTAATATTTAATGTAGTTTTTCCACAAAAGTGGCTGATTGAATAATTCAAAATTCTATTTGCTTTCCCATGAACGAATCGGAAATTAAGATTCATTGAAATTAATAAATTTAACGCTCATCGATTTATTGCTCTCCTTCTGAATCAAAATAGATGGTAACGTTGATTAAACTTAAACGATCGTCGATCATATCGTTTGAAATTTTTCTGAAAAATTTCTTCACCATCCTGCACATTATAAATTCACTAGAATTCATTGAATGCAGATCAATAATCGAATCGTCGTTTGCCAACGAATACACACAGACAAATAATAAACAGAAGCGAGTGAATTTTCAAATCGTCTCGTTCGACGTAGTCGAAGTTGGCTGAATGCATCAGTGCTCGTGCATCGGTGATTCGTTGTCCTCTTGTCGTCTTATGCCGCGTTTCTCATACGAAATACTCATCGTGGCACACGTACGATATACTCGACGAACGTATCCTCTGTTCCACGCGCGTTTCCGCGCGGATGGCCGCGCTTATAGCCCGCCAGGCGGAAACACGCCGCGGTGCGCCGCTGCCACGTCGGTCTGCAGACGTTTCCGTGACAGACTGTCAAGTTGCATGCTGCCGAGTCTGTTACACGATTAGTCGGATCGATCGTACGTTATCTGTTCTCTATTTCGCGCGTGTGACATCCTTATTTTATTACTTTACGTTGCGTAACAATGAATGTTTTATTCTCGGTCGGACGAAACGTTGTCAACGCCACCAGAAAATCTTAATCGATTCGGTTTTAACCTGACGAAAAAAATACGTAGCGCCAAATCGGCAGTCGAGCCAGGATAATTTGGAAATTTACTAGAATTTAATCGAAACGTTGAAACATAGTGAAAAGATTCGAACGTTAAAATATTAATGTTTAACAGTTAGAGGAATTTCATGTTTCATGGAAAACGATACACGAGCACGCGAGATGTAAAATTTCACTGAGAATAATAAATATAAATGCGTCGAATGTAAAGTCGGAACGATTTTCTAAAGCGTCAAATCGTCGGATGTTTCCTAAATTTTTGGTAGAAAATTTGAACGTAGGTCCCCGCTCTCGAACGAATCGTTCCGCGCGATTAATTTTCGCCGTGTTTAGGGCGGGGGAGGGGCAGAGTCGTGTTTACCATTCAGAATTAGGCGGGGTAATTGCCAGGGACAAGCGAAAAACGAGAGAGAAAAAACGAATTCGCCGGCCGACTTTAATTCAAGAGAGAATTACGAAGCAGAAGAAACGGAAATGAGGGAAATCCCCGCGACCACCGGGGGGGTTTCATAAGCAACGGGCGGGAGGGGGGGGGGGTTTCAGAACGAATTCTTTCCAGTGAAGAGACACCTTCGCTGTAATGCTCGGCATGTAATATGCTGTTGCGTGCAATATGCAACGCCGCCGACCAAATGGAGTTGGAAGGGCTTTCGCATTCGTAATTCAACGCGATGAGATTCGAAATGGCGGATTCAAAGGCGGCCAGGATGCGCTGCAAAAGAAACGTTGGACAGGCGAAAAGTGATTAACGCGTGAAAAAAAAAGGTAGATAGATAGATAGATAGATAGAGAGAGAGAGAGAGAGAAAGAGAGATTCGTACGTTCGTTAAGCCTCGACACAGTAGCTAAATTATCTTCACTGTACGTAATTGGTTTTATTAGTCCGGACGGTAGCGACCAAGTGGTAAATTATTATCAATGTATCAATATTTGCGCGTTAATGACTTTAATGTCGATACGTTAATTGTTATTTTAATATTGTATATAATATGATATTATATTATTGTATACAATATAACATGACAAGTTAAATTGATCACGTTTAGATGATCGAATAGAAATTGAACGAACTTTGTTCCATATGATTTCTATTCTAGCAATTATTACGTCGAATTTTTTTTGCGATTCGTAATGTTCCGTTCATTTTTTATTTCTGCGGAGATACTTCTAATTCTTTTTTTTCATTTTTTTTTGAAGATCTAAGCGGTGATTTTTAAAATTCAAATGCGTTAGGGCAAACTGCCGGAACGCAGCGCCAGCGAATTACTGATTCATCAAGGATTTTATAAGTTAATTTATAAATATACTTTAATCCTTGCTGCCCATATTGTATTAACTCCTCTATTATTCATTCACCCGAATGAAGATTTAATTAACATGCTACAACTCCTACTTACACTCGTGTTGATTACCGCGTGCTTCTACTGTACGTCGATATCTTTAAAGCAATTCGAATTATTTAGGGGAAAATAGAACGGAGCTGAAACAAATTATTATTCGCAACGAGGCAGAGGAGCTACAAAATTCTTTCGTCATTACTCCCGTGGTAGATTGTTTACTATATTATTCAAAATGTTCCGTAGATACGGATATTTTATATTTCAAAATATTCGTGAGAAAACAATCTGAAGTTGGATTTTCTTTCGCTCTTGTATTTTAACGGTTGTATTAGTACGAAATAATTCGTCATGAAACGTGATATAGGTGTGATGAGCGATGCGATAGCTACATAGATGAGAGATTAATAAATGAATGGAGATATTACATCCGGCGAAGGTAACAGGATGAATCAACATAACAGCATGAGACGCTTGCTTATTGTCTGCAATCTGTCATCTAACTGACGAATATGTTCTCGAGCGGATAAAACGATCCTTGTAACGTGATGAAAAATCAACAATGCTTGTAGTTGATTCGCGGGCGTGTCACAGAATAAATTGAACGACGATGACGAAGCCCTTTAGAGCAGTTATTTTCAACTTTGTAATTTCTTAATAATTTCATTGTCGTTTGTTAATAATGAACTTGCATCACGAACATTTACGTATACGTATCTTCTGTTTTTCTGTAGGCTATAGATTGACACGATTGCATTATATATTTAAAACATAAATTTTAATTACAAAAGTTAATTTATAATGTTACAGGGTCAATGTTATTTATTAAACAGGTTATTAGGCACTTACTTCATATAATTATGAAAAAAATGTGATTAAGTTAACATTAATATAGTATCTCTGTCATTCACCATAAATTTTATTGGTATACTGTCATATTATTTATTAGAATACTTTAGTAGAATATTTTGAATACTTTAGAGTATTGATGTTTAGAACACTTTATTAGAATTACACTATTACATTATTTATTGGAGTATCCTGTTTTACTTTTAGAAGACAGAAAATGCGGTCGTTCGATTTATCCCGGCGAAACCACTGTCTCAGAATTATCGACATGACGCACGGGGCTGTAAGCACGAAACTACAGCGTAATCGCGATCTAAAATTGCGTTTAATCGGTCCGTATGAACAAGTATCTCTCGTATCATCGTTAATAACGTTAACGCTGACTACTGCGCGCATAATTTAATACGAAGCTAAATTACGTGGTAGGAGCATTATCTAAATCGGTGTTTTCATCGAACAGCATCCTCTGAATTAGAAATTACGATTTCCATTGTATCTTCCTTCCCCACCTCCCACCATTCCCCCTCTCAGACCGGACTGTGAATTATGGTCATATTATTAAATTAATATTATTAATCACTTACAACTAATTGTACGTTTAATTAAGTGTAACGATCCATTTGCTTGTTTAGTGCGCGCAATTAGCCAGCACACAATGCTACGCGATATTATACAGGAACAAAAGGAAACTACTCTTCTATGTAAATTCGTTTCAAAGGCAACGATAATTCGATCGTGTATATCTACTAATTGTTGTAAGCAAGGTATTTGGTAATTGTTGATAGTAATTCATGCGTAAATTCACTGACAAGTACATTACAGAATCTGTATGTAATTTTATTTGATAGAAGAGGTTTGATCGTATCGTCTTGTAATTTTTAGAAAACACATATATTAAATTCCACCTAAATTAATTCCTGAATTTTACCTGAAACATTTTCTTCTACAAAATAACTGATCTGCGAGAAATTTCTGGTTTTGGATAACGTTGGATAACTTGCTCTGTGTATAAGAGTATCTTGTTACAAGCATATCATGATTCTGTAAGCGAGCTAGAAGTTCACGGACCATCATGCGCAATAATTGTTCTAACTGGATCAAATTTAATCTCGATCCGAGGGACGTTTGGAAAATCACTTTTGCATCGCGAAGAATATTCTCTAGAAGACTAACATTTCTTTCTACAACTTAATTTAATGATTACTTCTCGAAATTATATTCCCGTAATTCTTAATAGCTCTTTCTATAATTTTTAACAGCTTCAAGACTTCCATAATATTTATCATTAAGAAGTATTATCAAAGTCTTGATACTAATATATCTTCCTGTAACTTTTATATTTTTCTAATATTTCTCGTTAATATTATGTTCCCATAATTTTTAATTATTTCTTTCTACAACATCTTCCAGACTTTCATAATTTCAATAATTATAACGAAAAGTAGTTTGGTAATTTGGAAAAGAAGAACTAAACAGCATCCCATTTTTGCATGGTTCGATACTTTTTCTTCGTCCCGTTTGTTTCAATGTACCGGGGCAAAAAATCGTCCGAATCGTCATAACAATTCTGTACGCGCGGACATTTTTGTCGGTCGTGCGCGTCGCGATTTAACGAGCTCGACCCTTCGGCCGCGAGCTCGGTTTTTCCAAGCCGTGGAAAAAGCGAGATTATCGCGATTGAACGTGCCGCGGGACGCGAAGCTGCTGCAACATCGAGTTCTCTCGGGAGTGAGAAAGGTTTTTCAGGATCGAGGCGAGGAGCGACATGACAACGCCGCCGGCCATCTTTTTTTGGACGCATCGGCTTATTCAGAGACGTAGCCGAGCATTAACCAACTAGGTGATCGTTCGATCGTGATAAAAATGTTTCCTTGTTCTTCCCCCATTTTTTTTTCTATCTTTTATTTTCGTTTAGAGAAATTAATTACAGGTATAATTGTTTTAACGCGAGTGGGAAACAGTTAAACTTAAATGTAGAACGCAATACATTTTTTGTATATTGTCTCGAATTGTGATGAAAATCACTTGTCAAATTCAAAGAGGAACTCTTCTAAAAATGTATCTGATAAGTTGATATAGTTTTGTAGAAACAAATGCAAGTCTCAGATTTCAGCGTCTTCGATATTCTGATAACGATTTTGATAAAATGGGACTGATGAATAATGAATTGAATTCATCTATTAAGATTTCTATAGTTAGAGTACGTTTAGTCGACACTTGACATTTTCTTTCTTTCCGATTTGAAGTAATTTTGCACCATCGTAATAATAGCCATTTAGAAATAAGTTCGAATTACAGTATTGTTTGTTGAGCGAGCCTTTATTTATTCCATCGTTTCTCCAGGATCTTCAATATACTTTGTGCAAAAATCAGTAGAAAGTGTCAACGTATTGGCTCATAGATTAAAGCAATCTTTATTATTGTTAAGACTGATTCAAAAAGTTTCATCTCACTCGAATTATCAAAATTCTTGCATTTTTCGTTGCATTTTCTTTTTACAAAGACACATGTTCAGACAGACGGACAGTTCCATCGAAGATATTTGTGCGAACTGAAGCACATAATTTTCCAACTTTTTAATATCTTTTACATAAACACATATAGCAGTTGATAGTCTTGAATAAGAATAAATCAGTTGAAATAAGATTAAAATTTTTTATACTTTCTGATTCCATATATCGTAAACTCACGTCTCACCGAATACTGTACTCGTTTCATTAATCGTTTAAATATATTTTAAACAATTATTGGCAATTGGAATATTTTTATTTTATAGTAGGATCGTTTTGACAAATATTTTTCGAGCTAAGGAGCCATCTTTAAGAATCGGCACGCGTGAGAGGGGATTTTCCAACGGAAACAAGGGTGAAAAAACGCGTTAAGCCGAATTGGGAAATACGAGGAGGAGAGGCTTATCGCGGAGGATCGTATTGGTCGAGTGTTTGGTATGGTTGAAACGTGCTAATTAGAAGCGTAATCGTATTCTGTGTGTCTATCGAGGGGAGCGAATCGAGTAATGTTTTGCGCTGGGAAGGGTTTGTTGATTCAGTGGGCTTCTGTTGCGAGATTGATTGATCGTTGATGTTTTATACAGTGGTTAATTATTGCTGCTGGCTTGATCGAGCTTCCCGGTGTTACTTCTCGGTTATTTTAAGATTTCGCGTGGCTATTGGATTCGACGTTGGAAAATTTACTCGTCCAAGATTTCTGATATCTCGTATGAAATATCGCATTCGCAATAAATGTTGAAACGGCATGCACGAATACTGATTTCATATATCGAGCGTTTTAAATTTTATAATCATGGTTTTACACGCGGCTTTCGAATGTTCATTCGACGCTATTGAAAATCAAGTCTTGCACTACTGAATTTTCAAACTATTAAAATTGCGTACCGGCAGTATCGTAATCATTTTTCTCCACGTATTAATATCTAGAATATATTTTTCCTCAGGGATTCTCTGCAACATGAAAATAGGGAAATCGCGTTAGCGTCATTGTGCACGGTATCGAATTCTCTTCGAGCCGGTAAAAATCCGGCCGCGCGCAAGGCCGGCGAAATTACGAAGAAGACGAGGAAGACGAGCAAAGTTGCCGTGAGTTATAACTCGAGTGACACCGCGTTTTGCTATAAGCATTAATTCCCTGTCACGGCCTCTATTGCGGCCGCAATTTGCGGTTAAAGTTCGTACGCGGCCTTGTTGTTCATCTTCGTTTCGCCATCGTCGCGGTTCCTGGTTTCGCGTTTTCCTGTTGTTGTTAATAACAGTCACGCGGCCGTGGCTCGACCGCGGAACGTTCGAAACCTGCCGTTTCGAATAACCGACGGAGGCGCAACACACGCGCGTCTAAAAATTTCTCTAATTTACCGTTCGAACGAGAACACCCGTTGGATGTTGGCCGGTCGCTCCGATTTTCGCTCGCTTTCTCCGAACTGCGCGCAAATTGTGTATTCGTTGAGAAATTGTATTAAAAAATTTTCTTGCTGAAGCACATTTTGGGAGTTATTAAACGCCGACGATTAAAACATGAAATTTCCATCAGGGACATTAAAATAAAGAAGACAGTAATAAATTACGCGAGAGTTCGTTCGTGTATTCGTAGGACATGAAGAATCATTTGAATCTCTAAAAATACACTGTTTTACACCTGGAAAACTTCTAGCTAAAATTACGAATTAATCGTTTTCACCACATTTTGCTAGCTCGTTAATTGAATTACGTCGTTAATGCAGCAGCGTTTTAAACGATCGTTAAATTGTGAACGACCACTTATTTGTCGTAATGAGTATCTTGCAAGAGTAACTTCCTAATTATTTTGAAACGAGGTATTTGAATAAAATATCGTTAAACGGCCATTAAATTCTGGATTAAAATCGAGAGCTGTTTGCGTCTTTATCGTTATTCGGGATATTGATTTCTTAATTGGAGCAGTGGGTTTGTGATTGTCTATTTGAACATAGTCAAACTATCAGTCTATTATTAATTCTGTTGGACATAGTAATATAGTATCAGTAGTACTGTAACACCAGCTAATCATAATTAATAATCTTCCGTTTCTTAAATTTTTCTTAAATTACATCTTTAAGAATATTAATTTCTATGGATATTCACAGTCTAACAATGAGCGACAATTGCTCGCTGGTAATAACGTTATTTGATTCAGTTTAATTGATTTGACAGATACGGGAGCCCGTTTATAATCTCCCTGCAGGATTTAAATGATGAAAGTAATTTCCAATCCTCTATGAATAATCTTAAATTAAAGTTCCGAAATTCGGCAAGGTTCCATTATTATCTTCGAATCGAAGATTTCATTGAATCCAAAAATGGCGAGATTCTATTCGAGACTCATTCAATTACGATAATTGACGAGGAGAAAGCCACCGACTACCACGGATTCTCTATATCGTCCCTCGTTTGTTAGACACCAAGTACATGTCGTTCCATCCGAGATTCCTCGCGTTCGAAACGATTAACTGGATTCCTCGAGATCGTGGCGCACGTACCGGTGGAAAAAGCACGGTGGGTGTCTTTTTCTTCTCCCCATCGCTCTCCTCTTTCTCGTCCATTCAATTCAACCCCCTTGATACGTGCCCATTGGACCAGTTTACTCGACCGGCGCCGCGTCACGGCGATTAAGGTCGAGAAACTAGCCGCTCTTACCAGTAATTTAACGACGATACTGTGTGCTTAGGTTTATATGTACGTGTTTTAGGGTGAACTTGATAGGTGTAAATAAGGGCGTGCCCTCTTCGGGGAGAAACGATTTGATCAATGGTGGATCAAGTGGTGGAGGGGAGACAAGTTTGCGCCTGAGAGGAATTTTTGAGGGGAACGAAAGAATTATCGGCGATCGAAGAATCGTCGACTCTGAGAGTGAAATTTGTGACTTGCGTTGTGACTGACTGTTTCGTGCAAGTTACGGACGAGACGTTAGATGTAACGTTTATGAAAAATAGAAATAGCATAATAAATTTAGAATTTAAAAGTACGAAAGATAAATTTATAAATAAATATAAATAGTAATTTTCGCTTGGGAATAAGCGATGATATTATGCGACGAAATTACAGATAAATTTAATAATCTGCGTGTATTGAGATTTGATTGATGGACATCGAGTACGGGAAAAAGTTAACTTGAAGTATAAGTAATAGTTATAAAATAATAGAAAACAAAGTAATAATGAAAATAAGCTTTGGATCTTGATTACACTATGTAGTAATGAGTAGTAGTCAGTTCAAGAAGTAGAATAAGGTTCGTATCTAATCAGACGAGTGAAGTGTTCTTATTAATTGCAATCGTATACTTTCTATTTCAACGGAAAGACACAGTAGGCTAAAATTTAATAAGGATTCCTGTCATTTCTATCCATGAATAGAGTAAGAATAACTAAACAAATGAAATATTGGCAATATTTTAGCAACATAGATTTTATGTATTATAAATAAAACATTTTCCTCGTTCAATTCATTGTTTCTTTTTCTAACACACTTCATATTCTTGAGCATAAGTGTACGCAATATCAAAAACATTAGTAACAATATTAATATCTCTAGTTTCTCTGAAACTACGACTGCAACTTTTCGACTCGTTCTTCGATTCGTGTGAGAAATTGGAGTCAATGGAGTCAATAAACAAGCACAGTGTCCGTCGATCGTCGGATCCGCCCCCGTATTTTCATTTTCACGCGGATTCGTCGCGACGTTTCCGGCCGTCAAAGATGATTAAACCGCCGGCCCGTTATTACGACGATTTCACGGCTCGGTCGAGGTTATTTGGTAAGCAGCAGGATTATAGTCATGGATATAGGGTAATAAGGATTCGAGGTGGTAAAGACGAGAACTTGAACGTACGTGACGGGAATTGGAGCTTGAAGAAAACTCGAATTACTTTGACAAACTTCGCCGGCATACGTGCTCCTTCCTCCTTTCTCTTTCCCTTTCTCTTCTGTTTCTCTTCTCGTTCTGCGAGCTTTTACGTTCATCCCTGGCTCGCTTCTTGCGAGGCCTTCCGTTTTTTCCGAAATGTTTCGCCGAACTCGTGTTCGTTGGAAATAAAGGGCGAGAGTTCCGGCTGTATCGACAAAACGGTATTAATTTCTGTCTCGTCTATACTCGCCTGTCGCATTGATTCTCTCAATTTGCTCTCTCGTCGTTCGCGTGAATTTTTTGGTCATTTAACTCTCCATGATACTACCATGTATCTTTTATTATTCGAAAAGTTCTTACATCGAACGAGATTTTGTGAGAAAGGATGAAAAATATTTGCCATCTCAGAGAAGAATTTGTTTATTAAATAAGTGGTATGGTGTTGTTGGGAAAAAGAACAGATTGCGCGAATTGTTTCGGATCGAGACTAGATTAGGCGAATTTCATTTGTGAATACTCTCTCCTCTCATAGACTCCTAAAACAGTTCGCTGGTTTTAAAATTTTCGTAGTTTGGCTAAATAATCAACCTAACTCAAATTAATCTAATGCCACTTGTAGGCTTTTTCCAGTTTTTGATTTTACATTTTATAATTTATTTGCGCTCAACTTAAACTAAGACTAAGGATGTCCATTGACATTACAATGTAAGTAGTTCTACGTTGTAAGTCTTAATAATTTACGAGACTATTTTTTTTCTTTTTTCTTTTGAAGATAGTTGGAGCAAAAAGCGCTATCTGTTAGGACGAAGGCTATCATAAACGCCTGAAAGTCAGGGCACTCGGGTCGCAGACGTGTTTTATAACACCCAGGTGTCGAGCAGCCGCGAGCTACAAATTTTCGTTTCCAAATGTGAGAAAATCCAGCTTTCTTTGGCCATCCTGAAGTTTCTATCTGCCATCGTTCTACGAGAGAACTGTGCAGTTTCGTTAGTTAACATTGTCTGTTGTCGACATTTCAACGGAATTAACAGAAACATTTTCCAGTCTTTGAGCATCTCGAAAAAAACAAAAAATTTTCAACGTCTATGTTTCAATACTTTTATTGTCAATTTCCCTATAGTATTTCTATTCAATTCTCCTTCTTTTTCGAGAAATTTCTGCCCAACTTTTTCTTTTTTTCTTCTCTTCGTCCGTCATTTTCCTGTTTCTTTTATTTCGGTGAAATACAATTTCATGAATAAAAGTGCTTTACAATTACACGCGATATTCCACAGGTTACAAATTTCCCTGCCTTGTTTTACACAAACGGTGAAACGTAGCTGAGAGCGGTTGCCTGGAACAAAAAGTCTTCAACTTTGTTAAAAAATGCTAGAACAAACGCACGAAACGCGTTGCGAGAGAGCAGCGATAATGGCGTGGAGAAAAGGAACGGACGAGCGATGTTTGTATCGTTGTTGCGCTAATAACCGGGCTCGTTGAATTAATTTATCATTCTATCGATAGAACGCGAATACTCGCGATTTATGAAGGAAAAAAAAAAAAAAAAACGAATTCACTTTGTCAGTCATTAATCTGTTCTCACTTTGATTGGAAGCATGCGAGCAACGATTCAAAATAAATTGAAAGTGATCACTGCTGCTGTAATCACCTTTTATATTCCATATTTTTATATGGAAAAATCGACGGCAGGCACAAAGGCACGTGTGTATTTATACACGTTCGAAAAATAAATACACCTCTCTGTATATTTAATTAGATGATTTACAAACGGATAAAAGCGTTATCAGCGTAATTGCGTACACCACGCGCTTCATATTGTACGCTATTTATTCAGCTGAGAGCTGAAAAGAGATATATTAATACATTAATACATTAATGCACCCGTGAAAACGTACGACCATCTATTGAAAAAGCTCGAAATCAAATAAAAGTGCAATTTTACTAATATAAGATCGGTGAAATGTATTCTCGATTAGAGATCGTTCTCGCATTAGAAATATGATACATGATATTTCTCTTGTTCTATTTCTTGTTCTATTTATTCTTATTTCATGTATTTTTTGCACCTTTCAGGCCAAGAAGTTTAATCCAATCGTGTATTTTAACTTGCAAATGCATTGTCTGTTTTGTTTAGCGTAATTGATTTATGTGTGTGCATTTATGAGAAACTGGGAATTGCAAAATATTCAAAATGAAGTAGATGTTCATAAAAATTTTAAAATGCATTCTACGTATTAAGATGTCTACACCATGATCGTTCTATACCACGATATATTTTCACGATTTGAAACTGAAGATATAATCAATTTCCGTATTTTAAACGTGGAACACTACTTTATGAGAACTATTGATCTAAATCATTTTCAGACTGTTATACCTAGAAATATATATAAATTCATTGTCCAATAGGCAGTCTAGGTTAACACAACACAATAGTTAGAAATACAAAAGATACATTTCCGAACACACTCGTATGAAAAAAATCACTTCATTTATTATACAAATCGCGGACTGTTGTATCCGCGTATACATATTTCCGCCAATTTTTATATACACAATCTGTTGCGCTGTTTCGCAGTCGAATCTCTCGTAGACTGCGGGATTTCAACTCACAGCTCTCTAAATACTCTCGCAAATGAATAAACATGCATCGATCCGGCCACCGTAACGAAACAAGAAGACCGCAAAGAGGTCTCGAACTTTTCCAGAAAGCACAGGCGTACCGGGAAACGGTGCTTTCGCTTGGTGGGGAATCGAGCTTGCTCGATAACCCCCGCGCAGTCAATGGAAATTATATCCGACTGGTCGAATTGATATCGACTTCCGGGTTCCGAAGATCCATCGGTATCCGGGCCAACAGGCAGAAACTGGATTTCCGATGGCGAGCAGGGATCGTGAGTCGGTCGACAAAACGCGGAAAGCTTCTCGAAAAAGTTAGGTACCGGAGTATCTAGAAGGGGTAGAAGGAGAGAGACAGAAAGAGAGCGCAGTTCTTTCTTTCGAATAAAAGTAAGAGAATCGATGAAACTATCGCGTGGATGTAAACTCGGTATCGGCGTCAGACAGTCGGACGATTCCTGGAGATGGCCGGGACGCGAGGCATGCTTTTCTGTTCTCCTCTTCCGTTGTTCCCCGTAACGGAACAACTTTTTCGGCGGGAAAAGTTGCGACGACGATATGGCCGCCACTCTTGAAACTTACATACGTAGGTTTCCGACGGGACGCGCGAGCTGGGTCGCGACGTTCCCACGAGACGGCTTTTAACGCGTCGGCTGGAAGAATTATCGACGTGCCAGAGGATCCTTCTCCGGGATCTCGTCAACCTCTCTCGGGAAAGAATGCCTTCGCGGGCACGCGGAGGCATTCGAACGAATTACAAGAAGTTTCTCTGTCATTGGTGACAATTGAAAATTTCCCTTTTCTTGCAATTTGGTTAGGTAGATTTAGGATTTCCACGAAACTGTGTTTGTAAGAAATTTCGGCAAGCAGAGATTATAGGGAGTAATGAAATTTCTTTCGTCAAAATCTTCGAATCGGGTTTGAAGATTTGTCAAGTTGATTGAGTCTAGCTAATTCTAAACGTGACGGAGAGGAATAATCAACAGGAGGTTGTTCCAGCTATGAAAATAAGTAAAAAAACTATAGCATGTTTTCGCAAGACGTTTTGTTTTCGAGGAAATCGAGTTTGAAGATTCATCAATACGTTTGCCAAGCCAATTCTTAACGAAACATATTCAAAGTCTATTTTCTTGAAAAAACGTTATTCTACACTTTTTTTACTTATTCTCACGCATGACCTTTTGTTAATTATTACTGTCTCTCGTTATGTCTAGAATTAGCTAAATTTGAGTAATTAAAAACTTAAGAAATTTTCAAACTTTGTGAAAAAATTTTATTCTTTGTTTTCGATTCGTCTTTTTTACTTTATTTACTCGATTGTTACCACCGGCTACGGGACACCATGTGTAGATAAAATATCCAAGATACTTCTGTTAATGTTTGGCGTCTGAAATCCAGGTTTTACATTTTCAATTATATTTTATAGAAATATGAGCTTGTCACGAAACCCAAGTGCAGAAAGAGAGGGATATTCGGTGCGTTATACGTTTTTAAGAGAACCTGTCAATTTTCTCGTAGTACTAAGTTTCAATATTCGGTTGAAGTAGAATAAAATGTTGACCTGGTTGGTTGGTGGTTAGAATTCAAGTTACGAGTAGTATAAGTTACTTATCTTGTAAAAAAAAAAAAAAAAAACAGAAGTATAATAACGGAATACAGCGAGAGAATGTTGTAGTTATTCGGTAGTATAGCAAGAACGTAATGCGTATTAAATGAGATATGAAGATCACAGAGTAGAAACACGATAGCTCCATTTTTGTTGATATTCTGATTTTTTTGTCTCGTGGCTAGAAGGCAGCCACTTTCATATGATACAGTGGCCTCCTAAAATATAATCCTTTCACGAATAAAATAATAGAAGTTGGAGCGGGAGGAGGAAATATCTTACCGAGTTTTCTCTTTATCAGAATTACGCCGATTCGTTCTTTGTTATTTAACACTGAACTTGTTGAAAAATGTGATTATTTTTCAAACGTTATTATTACGTTTTCATTAAAAAAAAAGTCACCTTAAAATACAATACTGAAATATTTAAAACGATTTCTTCGGCACTCGGAATCCTTTTGTTATAATATTTTGTAATAACATAGGATACATTCTCGCCGAGAACCCATATTTCTGCTCATTTGTTAAGCTGCGTTCATCAGCGTAGAATTACCGTAATGTAGGTAAAATTATATCAATATATTACATTACACATCCCGGTATTTTGTCGTATATAATTTCGCTCTTTATTATCCATTTCATGCGTCGTAACATTTTTAAATAAATTTACACGCGTGTAGAGCATGAAATTAAAATCTGGCTTACCTGGTTGAAAAAATTTAATATCTTTTTTGATGTACCGGTGCACGTAAAACTATATGATTGAAATAAATGAAAATTGTGATCTCTCTCAAAATTCGAAAACATTATATCGTCGATTTAAGGTACAAGCTGTATGATAATATGTAATTTTGTATAATAATGTGACAATAAGCTACACGAGACAACTACACCGCGGGTGTTCATACAAATTCATATTTTTATGAAAATGATCAAAACGATTTTCACCAATTGAACATCGAATTGTAGCAAGTGTCACACTTTGAATATTTCATATGTTTATTTCTGCATGTTACACGCGTTCTACGTATTTTTTATACCTTCAAATTTCCCAGCATTCAACATTACCAATTATTACAAAGTGAAAATAAAATCGAAGAGATTTACGTAGTTCTCTGAGAATCGCGTCAATGCTTCGTCAGTCACTGGCGTAATGAAATTACTCGACTACTGATTGAAAGCTTCGAGATTTATCACGAACCGTCGATAGCTTTCGCAGAACGTTCAAACAACGTAACAATTTCTATCTTTGATCGGAAAACACCTTATCACGCGGGTAATCACGATTCACGCGGGTAGAAATCGGCTTTTCCTCTGTCTGTTCTCGGTTTTCCTTGGCGGGCCGGACGGAACGTGGGTTCGATATAATGTTTGCCGAAAAATCGATAGCCATTAAGTCGCTGACCCGAAAGATTATCGAACGTTGCTCCACTTTCATTCTCGCTCGTATCTTCTCTCTCTCCGAGGTAAAGGTCCTTTCCGTTTGATTTACATTCCGGCCCCGTGATCTCGCTCTCTCCGTCTGTTTTGTAAGAAAGCAGAAGGACCGTTCGCGTCGTCGGTGTAGCGGGTCTCCAGCCATCGTCAGGCGAATTTTTCGCATGGTCAGAACTCGATAAACAAGACGCGAAGGGTACAATAACAGGATTTCGTCTCGAATCGAGATATTTCAAATGCATTTCGTCAGCGAAAATTCCTCACGCAGTCTCATACGTTATTCGTCCATTTTTTTCAAACGAACGAACTTCCTTGACGAACTTTCCAACTATACGCGCGTACATACGCGTAAGGATGGTCTTGAGCATTTGGGCAAAAGCGAATTTATTTATTTATTTAAAAAAATAATCTTTCACATCTCGGGGGACGTGAGTTTGAAGAGGGAATCGTGTTGATGATGTTTCGTTTGTTACTTTGGAAAATTCTTTGGTCAGAAATGAAAGAAAGTTGCTATTAACGGTAGTCTCGCAATTTTTAGGAAAATTATTACAAGATTTTCAGTAAAGAAGCGTTTTTTTTTTTTTTTTTACTTTTAACTTTGGACCAGAATAGACCTCTAGATTTATAATGAAAAACACATATACAACAAAAATACACAGAGGTACTCGAATAAAATTCACAAACTCTAAATACTAACGAAACTGATTGATGATACAATTAATCCTCGATAAGAAAGAGGAAGATCGTTCTTCCAAAATGTAATGAAAAATTCCAAAACGTATAATAATTCGTGACGATAAATTTTGAGGGAAATTCTCTTCACCATTCGACTTTACGCTCTTGGTCGATCCACAAAGGATCGGTAGAATTTTCATTGTTTCATTCGGATCAGTGTCCATCGAATGGTCAATTAAAGTATGACGATTATTCCCCATTGGCCGGGGAATTACGTTTCGCCGGTTCGGGGCTGGGTCAGGTCAGCAGAATCTTGCCTCGAAACTTTATTCCGTCTACTTCCGGCGATAGGTACATCCGGCCGTGAATGTCTGCGAAACTGTAGCTTTTCCTGTTTCCTGCTGAATGCGGGGGGATGGGATTTGGGCGGGTGGGGATAAGTCGTAAGTCGGCTAGCATGGAATGAGAAAATGAAGGAAGGTCATCCACGTAGGACGAGTACAGAAGTAGCAACAAAAGCGAGAAATTATCGACTTTCGCGCGGTGCTCGCCGAGATTTATCGCAATAATAACAACGAGAAGCGCGGGAACACGTTCGTAAGTGTAAATCGGGGCCATCGTAACTGTCTCGAGGAACCCGCGTCTGGGAGAACTTTGAATTCTCGTTGGTTCAACTTGCCTCCCGGTGATTTCTTTGCCTCCAGAGAGCGTAAATTCCGAAGAGCTTATTTCTGTGAATTATTGGCTCTGTGTGTAATCGCCACGAGGTGTATTTAAATCTGTAAATTAATCGGGAGGAAAATTTCAGATCGCACGGTAAGGGGATTTAAGAGCGCAAGTGGAGTGAGTGCCGTGTTTGGTCAGACAAGCGACAGTTGGTAGAAATATTACATATTGTTATGCTGGAAATATTGTTATCATAGTACAATATTATTGTATAATAGAAATATTACATATTTTCATTGTTTCTTTAGTTTTTTCTTCTTTTGTCAATCGAGAATTGGAATGATTTCAATCATTTTTGTTCGAAAGATTATTCTCTGCGATGCAATTTGCTCCCCACGACTTTTCCTGAATTTGTAATCTAGTTCAAGGATCTTCCATCGATTCCATGGATTCAAGAAGTCAACTCAATTTGTCATTATACTTTGATAGGAAAAAACATTTGAGAGAAGACAATATATCATCATAACATAATTTCATATCAACGGAAAGAAAACATTGAAATTTTCTGTGTATCTGGAGTTGATTCACCTTTTCAAATTATGCATTCGTTGCTGTAGGACTAAACACTATCTGATTGAATATTTAAATCTCCTTGATATTAGAAATTGCAATTCATCATAAATTAACCAAATTGCTATTTGTCAATTTATTACTCTTCCTCTTAATGAATAATAATCTATATTATTATCTATTTCTTATTTCTTCGATTTATTCAGAACAAAAATTAAATTGGATTCACAGATGTATAAATCACATAATTCTCATAAATCACAGATTGTTACATTTTAATAATTTTGAATATGTGTCGTAACACTTTCGTAGTTTCTATTCATTCGACGATGTTGTTGAGAATAATTCTTAATTACCTTTTTCTTTTGTTAGTTCTTTCTTTTCGTTCGAAAAGGCGGGGCTAAACAAAGGGAATTTGAACGAACTGGAATTTGTTGCGAATGTTGGTTGACTTTGGTGCAATTTGCTTTTAGCAAGTAACTCGGTTACGAGAATTTGCTTTAAATTTACTTAGTTAGCGAAGTTTACTCGGCGAAGTTAATTTTGGTAAAATTCACTCTCGCTAATTGAGACTCGGTCGCACAATGGGCAAGTTAAGACGCGGAAACTGAGGAATGATGCTTTTTACGGTATTAATAATTTTGTTCCAAAGTTATAGCACGCTCGGGGATTTTTAAGTTGCGTTCAGCTCGCGAGACAGCCACAATTGGGAAGAGGGAGATGCTCGAGATATTAAATGAATGACAGAGTCTCGGTTGATGTTGTTTACTGAATATTACCTTTTAGGAGGAAAAATCTTCGTGTTTGTTCAGTTTAAAGTAGTTGAGCTTCGTCTTCTTCTTCCTGATTAATTCGATATTGTTGATTTGTTAATTAATTGTGCTGACGTCTTTCTGAAAATTGAACAATAAGGAAAACGGATTAAGTTGGCAGATCAATTATTTTTCACAGTCGTGTTATAAAAATTACAATTCTAATTAAAATTTTTAAACACTTGCACATGTGATTTGAAATATGTTTGCATTCAGCTCACGAAGATTTTAAAAGAAAATTACGTGATTCCTAAAATGCAACTTCCAATTCTAAACTCGATAAGTTTAAAATAAAAAATTCTTTTCGTAAAAAAAAAAAAAAAATAATCCGCAACAACGTTCAAACAACAAGTTCAAAATTCCCATCGTTTCTCGGCGAAACTGCAGAATCATTGTTAAATGATAATCGTGAGTGATTTTTACGTTTGACAGTGTGTCGGTGCGCACACATTGCTAGCTGCACACTGCTGTTAATGGGATTCGGAAAACGAGGCTGGAATTAACCAAAGAACTTTTAGAATCGATAGACCTTTAAAAGGAAGTTCGCGGTTATAACCCAAGTTCGGCAATAGAATTCCTGAGTTACGGCTTGTTCTCACACGCAGACGGCGGTACGTTTAACTGATGAAAGGATGAAAAGAAAATGAAACGAGTAGAGGATCGAAGGGTTTCATCGTTTCGATTGCTTTCCCAATTAGAACTTGCTCTTGCCGTGAATTATTTTAACTTCTTGTGTTGTCGAAAGACCGGCGTATATTTAGAAAATCATTAATTTTCAGATATCCGGTTGGAGTTGGTTCCATTCAGTGGAATAAAGTAATATTAGAAGAGACCAAGATTAGAATTGCTTTAGCTCTTTTTCTTTCTTTAATTATAAAATATTTCGTTAGAATACGTCAAAACCCAAAAGTTATTAATTAAATTAGTTGTTGGCTATTATTAGTTGAGCAATTATTAATTCTTTTTTACTTTAAACTGATTTTCTGAGAGATCTATAAATCTAGAATTATTTATCAAATAATAATAATCTAAATATCGCAAGCTTACGTTAAAATCCAAAAATTATTAATTAAATTAATTATATTTAGTATTGAGCAGTTAATAACTTTCCTTTACTTCAAATTGATTTTCTGAGAGATCTGTAAATCAATCATATAATTATTTATTATGTGACAACAACTTAAACATCGTAAGTTTTATGCAAAGATAAAAATTTGTTGTTTGATCGCACGTAAGGAGAGGATTTTATTTCGTGATAATCACGAAATTTATTTCCACTCGGTCGCGAATGAATAAATACCATTCATTTGTCGAGCATCGCTGTTGAAATCGAGTTTGAGGAAATCGGCTACCAAAAATTTACGATATATTTGATCGCGTGACACCGATACGAATACGTCAACGATGTATGTGATTGCTAGTTAAATTCAAACGTCGCTCGTTCTAGCACCTCTTTCGAAAACGCCTTCTATATTTCGCGTAGAATTCCCCAGCTGTGGAAATTTTAAAATCAAAATGGAAATAAAATTGTTTTATATAGAACGTTTTTTCGCAACTTTTTGTTTCCTTTCTTTTTGAAAAGAACGATAGTTTGATGAAAATTGCAATCGAGCATTATTATCAATTATATTGTTATCGTCGTATTTATATGAGTCGAACGTCAATGTTGCAATCCTCGTAATGAAACAATTAACACTTTATCAACGAATAACGATTCTCATTGTAAAAATCTGCAAAAATTACTTCAATTCGTTGGTAAGACAATTTTTCCAATAAATAGCGAAACCTTGTCCAAAGATACAATGTGTACATTGTTCAGCAATTCTTCGATTCTGCAATGACGTGCGATACCTCTGAATTTCTTCTAACTTTTAGCACGAAACCTACGTATCTCCAGTAGAATAACTAAATCAAACGTTACCGCGATCTTTCGTATCAACTTCCTGCCATTAGACTCAACTTTTCTTACAGCCGTCAGGTTGCAGAGGAATAAAGGAAAAAAGAATATGGCTACCTTAAAAGCGGAACTTTGTTGCTCCTTCTCGAAAACCTACAACGCCCGCAGCATGTACAAGAAAACTCTGTCGAACCAGAGTTTAGTTTTAGCGGTTTTTCGCTAATACGCATTTCTTCGATAGACTAATTAGCTTCTATTTCTACCAAAGTTAAGAATAAATTTTATTGGGTGACTAAAATCGACGGTAGTGCACAGCTAGCGTCAGACGTTGGCTGACTATAGTCATCGATGCTAGTACCCAGCATGCGTCAAAACTTGCGAGACTATAGTCACTATTAGTAGCGAGAAGGTTAATTTCAACGAAGTAGAAAAGAGTCACGGTGTAGCCACTTGCTCGAAGGGTTTAGCGGACTATGTCGGTTCGTCAACGTCGGAACGAGCGACGAAAGAGGACGAGTGACAATAACGGCGGAAGACCATAACGTCGTAACACCAATAAAACCATACTGTCGCCGCTGCGCCGGCCGGAAATGAAACGAGCCGACAGTAAAAGCGCGGGAATGCCACGCGATGCATATAAGCTCTCGTTCGTTTCAATTTGTGCTGCTAGCGTGTGCGAGATTGAACGACTGCCGTTGTAAGAGACATTTCTTGACGTTCATTTCGATTTCGATTGATTCTGAAGGCAGCAGATGACGATTTGGTCAGGTTGATTTGAGTTAGTTGAAGAAGTATTTAAGTTTAACTGCTTAAGAGGCTCTTGAATGACTTATTTCGTGTATCTTGTAAAATTCAGTAAATTTAGTTTCGATTTTAAGACTCAAATTGATTGTATTTTATTTTTAGAATTTTTTAGGATATTCAACAAGGGAAGTTTCGTAAATTGGGTACTTTGTCATCTTGATTGTCTACAATGTTTGTTTGAGGTTGTATTTATTGATACGATTTGTTTTAATCTGTTACACTTAACTCGACGAGTTTCAGATCCTTCCTTTCGAGATACGAAGAAGTATTAATTCGATTTGTTCGTGTATACTTTATTAGCTTAATGATAAAATTCATCTCCTTTACTGACGATTTTAACTCGGTCATAGTTTCATGTACAAAATATTTCACTTCAAATTAATTCATTATCTGATATCAATACTTTTTATTAATATCAATAATTCATTATAATATTATATATAATATTATATTATATCAATTAATATCAAAATTCATTATAAATTATTCGTTAATCTGTCGTTACTAATTACTAATTCATTATTATAATTATATAAATAATTTATAAATTATCAATTTATTATTATCATTTGCAAAATATTTTCAAATCAAGCAAATTGATTCAATATTTTAATTTGAGGAACGTTTCTGAAACCGAGGTGCACGTTTGCCATCTTTTTAATTAATTCGGTCGATTAAGTTTTTTAAATAAATGTGCGGCACAATTTATTATGTTATATACGTCGGCGAATGATCCTTTGAAAGAAGTTCTTTTGTTAAGCAACGACCGGTTTCATAGGGCGCACAGCGTTTTCCATAGAAAAAGGTAACGAGGAACGTTGCTCGTTGCAACGACCAAGGAAAGGTTTCCGATCGACAGAATTATTTTCCAATTATTTTTGCCCGCTCGATCGGTTCTCCCTGTGCATCGCATCGCGAAGAATGCCAACGTTCCAATAGCAGAACGAACGAAACGAACACATTCTTGCCCCGTGTCGTATCATTTCTTTGTGAAGCAATATCATTCAAAAGAAAACGCCTCGCTCTGATTAATTCGCATCCTTCGGCTTCGGCGATCCTTCCTTTAATTATCAACAATGATCGTTTGAATAATCGACTGCTGCCAATTAATAATTTAATAATCAGTAACGTTAGAAGATCCGAAGAGTTTATATGCACGCAAATTTCCGTCAAATATTACATATTCCGCGTTTTGCTCTGTTAATTAACAACTACGCTGTTTAATTTGTCCCGGGGTCAGTTTATTAATTACTATGAGTTAAAGCTGTGGAGTATTTCGTATTGTATCGTGTTACAATATATTAAAAATATAATGACGATATACTAAATACGTTGCACTATATTAAATATATATAATATCGAATATGTTACATATTGAAATATCATTCATAATCGCGATACAACTAGAAACTAAATTCGCTACGTAAATTATGTGGAACGAATGAACATTGTTTGAACGGTTACAAACTTCGGTTACGACAAGGGATCTGGCAATCGGCCATTCAAATTGTGTTATTTACCCGACGTCGAATCGCAATGTTGATCGCTTAAGAAACTTGAACGGAGATCTCGCGAACGCTTGAAATCCCTTGATAAAACCAATATTATCCCGGTATCGAACTTGCTGAACTCGATAAATTCCCTTCTTATCGGCTCGCGGAATTTACGAGTCTGTCCCTTTCGCCAGGACAAACACACACGTGCATACGCGCGCAGCGTTTCTTAAGTGCGAGGACCGCGCACGGAAGGACGATCCTATATTCCGAAAACGATTCTGCGCTCGCTCGCTCGTATATACAATGCGTGAATAGAAAAAAGTGTTCGTGAAAACTTCTAGGATAGAGTAGTATTCGCTGAAATATGAAAAAGGTCCTAATCGCGAAGGAATCAGATAGAGAATCCGAGAGTATAGATATGGAGAGAGTAGTGAGACGTCAGAGCGTACAGATGGAAAAAGTCACGAATCGTGAAGAAGTTATATAGAGAGTAGCGAATTTTGAAAGCGTATGGATCTAGAGAATATTATTAGCCAGTATTATAGCGAGTTGTGATAACGCGAGGCTCTCGTGAGAAATTAATATCTTTTGTTATCGCTGTATTGGTAATCTGTTACTTTTCGGTATCTGTTAATTCCTAAATTAATAAACTCTAATTAATAAACTTTCCTTCTTCCGTTATGTTCTCTACATACTACATATTTTTCTAATTAATTTATCACCTTTACACCTTTTCATTTCCTTAAATGAGATAACTGTAAAACAATCGCGTTTAAATGGTATATGACTAACGAAATATATATATAACTTTATTTATATTTATTTGAAACCACGTAGGTTCGAAAGTCTTTTGTTATTGTTGGAAATGGAAGGAGGACGCGTAGAAAATCTCCTGTAATAAAAAAAAAGAAGAAATCATAAGGTAGATCACTACCTGCACATGTATGATAGCCCGAAACAGAAGATCTTTTGTTTATGACTTTGAAATTAGTGATTTTTCCACCCACGTTTATTAGGAGTTTTTTTTTTCATGTTTGCGCTATGTACTATCTACCCTAAAACCTTTCTTTCTATTCATCTTTTATAAACGCGCGAATTTGAAACGTTCAAGTGAGAGTTTTTCGTAATCTAGGCAGGAGCGAGAGATCGTGCGTTTTAATTACGTCCTACTTTCCATTTTCGAAACCGCGGGGAAGATGGATTATTTTATCTTGCGTTTCTCACTTATTTATAAGAAACAAAGTTTCCGCTGGTTTAGTGTGATCGAAATCTAGAAATTACTAAGAAATTTTCAAAATTAATCTCCAATTCAACAATTTCGAGAGAGATCAAATTTGTGATTTAATTTCACCTCGAAACGGGGCCACTCCACTGAATAAAATAAAAGAGCGTAAGAATAACTGATAATCACACACTCGACGATGATAATCAAAGCGATTGATGCGATTAGAAACGTATATTTCGAAAAGAAAAGGTCTGGTTAAAATTTCAAACTTCGAGAACCTGCTTCAGTTTGCAAAGATCAACTCGATGAATGAATAATATGAATAATAATAGTATTAACTCCTTGGCTACGGCAGATTTTGAATCATGACGTGCAACGGCGAAGTTTTTCGTCAGCGTACATTTCTTAAAAAAAGTATATTGAAATAATCAAACCGCTGAATTGCGCTACATTGAACCAATGTTATTTATTTATTCTGTACTGAATTGTTAGTGCATATTTAACAGTAAATTTAATAGTAACTCTTATTTTATAATATATTTATATAACCTAGTAACGTAATAATTTAAAGTAATTTCTTACCTAATTCTGTTTCCTTCTTCCGTTATGTTTTCTACACACTACATATTTTTCTAATTAATTTATCACCTTTACACCTTTTCATTTCCTTAAATGAGATAACTGTAAAACAATCACGTTTAAATGGTACACGATTAACGAAATATATATATAATTGTTCAATTAGAATTTACTTTAATAATTAATTTAATAATTTAATTTAATGATTTCTCTCGTCAGAGCATTCTACATTCCTCTTTTCTCTCTTTACTCTACGATTAAGCCTCAATTGCAGATACGCGATACGAGAATCAGTAAGACAAACTAAATTCCAACGAAGGACCAGCCACTAGCTGCGTGTCCAGTCGGATGAACTGCAACCGTGTAGCCGATAGTAGAAACGAAAAGGATATCAATGTAGCGGACGGTGCGTGGTTCGCAAGTTCATTCGGCAGCTCGCCGGAGAAAACTGCGAAATTGGCAACTAGAACGCGAACTGATGACATCAGCAGCGGTTCGTTCGGACGTACGGAGTTAATGGGACAAAATATAATCCGCGGATACGAATCGAATCACGTCGGACCGGAAGCTCCGGATGGACAAGCGTCGCATCGGCGAGCTTCACGAAATTTCGAAAGTACTTGATATTCGCGGCTCGTTCAACCAATTCGTAAGTTGATTGGGCCGTACTTAGTAAAATCGTGTACGATATATATATATATATATATATATATATATATACGTTTGGATACGTATCGCAATGTCTTTCCATATATATGTGAAGACACTTCTTGTTAAAAGTCATATTTTTGAACATACATAGGTTTATAGCAAACTAACACTTTTGAAAATAATACTTACCTTTCTTTGCACCGTAAATTAATCTGTTTTCAAATCGAATTCTTAATTAACCTTTTGCAAATCGAGTATATCCACAAATTTTATTTCTTGAGCCATTGTAATAAAAATGAAGTCCAAAGTTGTTATTCCGAAAAATAAAAATTTTATCGCACGATTTCAGACATATTTTGAAAATATATATAATATATAAATTGTTCAATGATTACTTTCTTTTTGGCATCTTTCTGCATATGATCTGTATTCCACATTCTTCACATTAATCTGATTTCACAATGCAGATCGTATCTAATGTAAATGGCAACTACATCTTAATTTTATCATCGGGGTCGGTATGATTTATTTTCGGCCGTGTACGTGATATTTATGAGAGTATTTTCAATTAAACTCACCGATTGCCAGTGTCGCGAAATAATGCAATTGCGATCGTAATATTTCGAGCGTTTTCTTGCGGGCCAGTCGAACGCAGTCTCGCGAACGCAGCCGAGAAATTACGTACTGCTTCGTACGAAACGATGTGCTTGTTCCGTTCCGTTTCGCCTTTATTTACCCAACCCCCTTTGTTTCTCCATTTTCTTCCTTCCCTCTTTCCCCTCCCTCACCGCCCTTTCGCTTCTCCATTGTTTCATTCTTGTTTTTATTATTTTTCTTCTCCTCTCTTTCTTTTTCTTCTTTTTTTTTTTACTTAAATTTGATTCACGCGGCGAACGAGTGGATTTCGCGCGCTTTCGACCCCTGAAGCACGGCAGCCCGGTCTCGCGTTCGATTTTAATTACGAGGCAACCCGGGCCAGAGCGTCTAAAAACGCCGAGTCAAATGTACCGCTGGCTGTTCCCCGTCGTTGGCGAAATTACGAGTCGTTTTACGGTTACGTCGTGAAATTATGGTGCATGAATTGGCCCGTCTGTAGTTGCCAGTTAGTTGTGCAATAAAAACGGGGGACGATTCATTGAGTACAAAAAAGAAGCCATCACGTTGGCAGTTGCAATTACCAGCGAATAGATGGCTGGGAGATTTTTCTTGATTTATCAGATAATTTTTACCACTTTCCGTTAAGAAGATAGTTCCCTCCTCGATAGTTAACGAAGTTTCGCGGTTTTTCTTCTCTATTCTCTATTCGTTTTATATAATGTCAAATTTTTTTCGAAAGAATGGAGAAAAATTGCGCCACTTAAATTTTGCAAATACCGTCGGTGCCGGTTCTTAATTTCTGGACAAACAGAAATATCCTTGATTTCCCTGTTTCGATATATTATTTTCATCTCTTCAAGTAGAACGTGTGCATCAAGTAGTACACAGCAACGATCGGGAATTTGGTGCTTTCTCCTCGCTCTATTATATTATCAATAATCATGACATATTACTCAGCTCTAGGAAAGGCTAAGAATTCCATTGGCAACGTGAAACCGAAAGCCCGCGTCGTTTCTAAATAGACAGTAAACCTCGATAGAATGGCTGAGCTCGAGCAATATATTCAGCGAAAGACGTTCCACTTAGCTTGTGTATCATCTCTCCGAGAGTGATAATTCCAAGTTGCAACAGCGCATAGCACTGGCAAGCGTAAAGTCGTGAGGACGGAACGTCGGAATGGAAGTTAGTTGGAGGCGGTCGTTGGTATCGGCGTTGCCGGAATCAATGCACGGTATTGTGAAAGGGCGTTTAGCAGAGAAACGTGGACTGGTTGGTAGCCAGCTATATAACGGGTGTTTCGCCTAACTATTCTGATATTAACATTCTCGAAGGCATGCAATCTCCGGGAAGAATTTCGGAAGGTGGTTCGAAGAGGGAATTCAGAAAAAACACGGGTTAGACAGAATCTTGTAGATTTGTTATGTGTACACGGAGTGCAGGTCTTCTGGCGGTAGAAGTTTCTTTGAAATTTGAAAATTATTTCTGCGGTTCTGTGGAATGGACTTCCTTTGATCACGGTTCTGCTTTCTGGCATGAACGAAGATTGGAATTTATTAGAAATTTATTTCTCTGGTCTCAGTCTGAAATTTAGAAAGGCAATAAATTCCAAGAGACGAAGACGTAGAGATAGAGAAACGTTTAGTCTAGCCTGACTTTTAGAAATCAATAACGCGGAAGAGGGAATTTAAACGTGAATGTTTAAGATTGATAATGAATTTTAAAAAGTTAAAGATATGACGAACGACTCGATAGAGAGATTTTCAGTTTAGTATGAAATTTGGAAATCGATAATGTAGATGTAAAGACAGAGAAATTTTTAGTTCTTAATTTTTGAATTTTTAAACTCGATAATGTAGAAGAGGAAATTTGATACAAACGTTTATATCAGAGGACTGACGATGAATTTCAAGAGTTAGAGATGCGTGAAAGGATTCAGTAGAGAAATCAACGCAATTTTTTAATTTTATACTTTTCGACTCGAGTTAATTTATTATCCTGAAATTATCCTTCTGAAAAGGGTACAACGTAATAGGAATAAAAAAATTCTTAACCGAATAGAGTATATATGGATTAATCATTTGCCCAAATTACTTTCTATTTATTTTCTACTTGAGGTATAACGATACAACGGTACGTTTTATTAACAAGGTACAAACACACAGTGCAAACATCGTACAAGCATAGTGAAAAGAAATTTAGAAATATCAATAACGCATACGATTACGTTGCTATTTTGAAGAGTTAATTTTTAACTTTTCCTTTTCCTTTTTTTCTTCGCTTTAATCGAGAGTTTTTGTTTAATTTTTAATTTTGTTTAATTTGTTTTTTAATTTAAAAGCAGCCTCGCTGAACCATACCGTGTAAATAAAGGTTTCTCCCCGCCGTGGAGAACGGCGAGATGAAATCGATACTTGAAACTTTCAAGTACAAAGGTAAGGAAGTCGCAGCTTTGTAAACCGGCATTGTGGCGTTGTAATTGAACTTTGGTACAAACGAAGTTGCTCATGGTTGCGATTGCAATCTTTGTAAATACGCCGGGCAAGTTTACTAATTTCATTTCTTACCCAATCTACGGCCCTTTGGCATTAATTTAACGGCATGCTAATGATACTACCTCGTTATAATTTGTCACTACCGTTTCCCCGGTTTTTTCCCAATATTTTACAGTTCCGCCGCCAGGGCTACCGGAATCACTGAAACGTCCAATTTGCCATTCGTCGTGGAATATTTTTTGTAGATCTATCTTTGTGGAAATCGTGTTATTTCGATTTTAAACGACGTCTTCTTTTTCTCGCGAAACACGCGAGTTAAAGCTTTCTCTCTTTTCGCATATCGGCGTTCTGCAATATTTCAATGACTGTTGTTTCAATAATAAATCTTCACTGACAAACAATTAATCACTCGATTCGGAGATAATGCTTGTGTTTGTCCCATATTTATTTCATTTACTTCCTCTCGGAGTTACTTTTTCCTTCTGTTCTTCCACAAGTTTCATACTTCGATGGTTTCAACGCCACAGTAAATCTCTGCCAACAATCAATTAATCCCGAAAATGTTTCCCTTCATTTGAGTGTCGCTCCGTTAGAAGAAAACGCGCGTGTTTGTTTCATATTTATTTATTTCACGTCCTCCATCGCGGAGCTTTTTTCCTCTCTCTGCGCGCGAGTTCGAGTGTCCGAAAAATATGTATATTTCGCTTTCGCAACGGCCCACCCCATATACGGGGGAAAAGGGAAGTTTTATCGAAGGCAAACGATCTCTCGAGTAGTCGTGCTTGAGTTTCGCAAAGCGGCGCCCTTTCGAGATCACTGATATCGGTTGACCGAGTCGAGTTGAACCGATTGACCGACTCTGAAACCGCTGGTCAGCCAAAGTGGCGGAAAATGAAGAAAGTGCACGAGACCATCTTCGCAACCGTCTTCCAGATGTTCGGAATCTTTGATCTTTAAACGATAAACCGTATCGTTTTTATATCGACTTATCAATTGAACGTTTCTCGATCGATTATCCATAGGGATAGGTGAATGTAGATGAATGTCTAGGCTGACTCTATCCAGACTCGTTCCACTTGCCATTGATTGGCTCTCTTCAATTTGCTATTTTTGTTGCAAATTTAAGAATGCTATTTGTTAAAAGTTTAAAAATGGTAAGTTTGCAAGTTTAAAAATACTATTTGTGAAAAATTTAAGAATTGTAAAAACGTATCAAGTTTGTTTCGAATAGTCGATGTTAATGTTAGTTAAGGTACAAGGATTGGCAAATTATTATGAAATCGGCGGATGCTGTAAAGTTTTACAAAGACAACAAGATAAATAGAAGAGTGAAAAGGGAAAGTTCACTCTGTTTAATGAGTCCTAATATCTGACATTTAGATTCCGTCGTACGCGAGATAAAAGATTACGTTAATAGGGCTTATTATAAAAATTAAAAATTTTTAATTACATGTCTCTTTTTGTTTTTATTTGTAAACAGAACCGCGTTTAACAGATTTGTTTTTCGCGTTGAAGTTTGGAAGAGTAAATACTTTTCTAAATACTAGCTATATTATCGAGTGTCTTTAAAAATCAATTTTATTCCATTGTTACAGTCCCACTGTTGTGCTATATGCTACTGTTAACAGAGAATAAAACGATCATAGATCCTTTTATTTATATGTACATATATATATTTTTTAATTGAATTAGATCAAAACTACTGAACAACAAAATACTGGGCAACAATGGGCAAAGAAAAAAGGAAAAATTATTTTTGTACGACATCATAGTGCACGAGGCAGTGAGTTCGAGATACTTCATTTCATTTGAAAAAACACTCACGCATTTAGAGGTTAGGAGAAAAAAATCTCTTCATTTCCCTCTCTTTCTCCAGAAGAGAAAGATCACTAGGAAAAAAGAGCAACCTCTCCGGGACGTGTGCAGTCTGATGGTATGAGCGTGCAGCGACGTCCCCCCGCGATCTTTCTTTTTTCTATTACAGGGCATTTACTCGGAGAAAAATAATGCTCGCGCACATTTCATTCGCGTTATCTGTTGGCCGGCCCGAGCACAAAATCTCTTCATTCCCCTCGCGGTCCATGCGTTGCTTTCTGCTGGCTTACGCCAAACGATACTACTTTGGTAGATGATGAACTCTGACAACCAAGGACAGATAGTCAGAGCTCTGAGGGGCTCTTCATGAATTGCAATCCCTTCCTAGAAATAATATATTGGTTCATCAATTTATTTGTTATCGATTCGAAAATGATACTCATGTCAAATAACGGTGTGTACAAATCGGAAGTGTCGTAAAGAGAGACGAATAAATAAATCTGCATTTTGAGAATGTTCGGCTACATCTCTGAATTCTCGACTAATTTCTCTCTATATTCGCAAGTTTTGATATGATTATCTTGGTATCTGTTTGGAAATCTGGGTAGTATTCTTCGTTTCAAGGAATCTTCCGACGGTTAAAGTTTCTAGGACAATGTTCTTTCGAACATTCTTATCGTTAACGGAATTATTCAGTTGTATCTTCAAATGGACTTTGACACAGAGAGTTTTCCCTTGAAACCCATCCTTCGTGTTATCGTGTTCGTTTAATAGTAATCTGGGGAAACTGTAGTGGCAGTGATTGCCACATTGTTTTGCTAAAGCACAAAGTCTATTCACGCCAAATTTTGCGAACAAATTCACTGTCGGTTTGTCGGTTTGAAGATCCAGCAAAAATGCGACTTACGTTTATGCCTACGTACGAAACGTTCGTAACACCAGCCAGATGTGGAACGCTAGAAACGAGTCATAGATTGTAATTACGTGCCAAGTTTCCTAAGTCGCGACGTTGAAGACTTTCATCAGCGAAAGGACGAGGAGACGCATCTCCTCTGTCTGTTGCCGCGTATGCGAATCGTGAGGATGCACGTGCGCGTTCATTACGTCACAAAGACAGATTAGGAAACACGTGTGTCGCGTGTCATTCGCGTTGCGGATAAATGACAGCTGGCAGACGTTCCAGGAGATAGGATCAACTGAGACAACCTGGTTGATTCCAAATAGTTGCGAACAAAGGAGGAAGACACAGAAGAAAGAAGAAACAGGGAGAGAGAGGGGGAGAGAGAGAGAGAGAGAGAGAAGTATGTACATAGATGCAAAGAGAAAGGGACAGAGCAAGAGAGATGCAATAGATGCGAAAAAAGAGAGAAGAAAAGGAGAAGGAGAGAGAGAGAGAGAGAGAGAGAGAGAATACTAGGATGCAAAAGAGGCGAAGAAAATATATAAAAAAGAGAGAAAAGGAGGGAGAAAGAAGAAGCCAAGATAGTATTAACAGAAAGGTGGGCGGGATTTCATTCCCGTTTCTCTGATGAGAATCTTTTCTGCGGGACGCAGAATTTGCACAGACCAGCGCCGAAAGCTATAAACGCGGGCCAGAAGGGAAGAGAAACCGTCGGGAAAAATGTATAATTGTTAATTGTCTTTCCTAGACAAAAGCCAGAATAAACCGCAATTAAAGTTTTTCTTACGCCCGCGTCTTTTTTACCCCTCGGTTGGTCTTTCTCTCTCTTTCTCTCTCTCTCTCTATCTTCCCGCACGCGGTTTTTTTATCGTCTTCGGAAGTTTTCCCTAGCCCCCATCTTCTCTGACCCGCCATCCTCTCTACCGGGCTGTTCTCCTGCCTCATCTTTCATTTTTCGTTTCGAACTGCGAAACGAGAGGAAGCGAGAGGCAGGCATTCCCTTTGTGTCGCTTCTGGAAAGGTTCGGCCTTCGCGAACACGGTGTGTTCCGTGTTGCGGACGAACAATTGTTTTGAAATAAGCCTTTTACACTTTTCTTCGTCGCTGGATGTCACGCCGTACCTCCCCTCCACGATTCTGCTATCGTTCCGACGTTCCTTCAAATAGTGCATACTATTGGGAGAGTTGAGTTAACAAATTATTAAATTGCATGTGACTATCTTCTCTGTCACTTTCATTCTGATGAAAATAATTTGTTTGTACAGGTTTAAAGATTGTGTAATTACGGAGGATTTTACAATATTAGTATGGAATATCTATGAATGAATCTGTACACTTTGATAATAGCTGGTTTATGAGATAATTTTCCCATCACTTGAAAGTTAACCACGAATTCTGCTATATCTATTGACTTCCAATACAGTCATATTCGCTACATCTTAAATTCATTTGTTCTACATAAAACTGGTCTTTATTTCAGTGTGCTGTATCTTGTTTACAAGAGCAAAAAGATATTTCTTGTTAATAATATAAAAAGGAAAGGTTATCATATCAGGCTAGAAGTTCATTCAATTCTAAGAGACTGAAATCATTCCACATGCACAATTTCTGTTTCTCATTACTCCATGCACTGCGTACCTGCTGAAAATGAAATTCCAAACAGTATCAGATTTTTTAATTGTCAATTACTTGTGAAAACAGACATTGTATTCGAGAGTAAAAATATTTTTATAGAACGAGCCGGGCCTTCGATTTTCGATATTACAATATTTTTCTCTCTGCGAGGCAGCAGAGGGACGAAACCTAGGCGGATTTTAATTGAGATTTTTTTTGCAGCTATCTTCCGGCGGGTGTCTCGCGTTGCAAGATCTTGCATTATCTCCCCGTTGGAAAAAGACACCCGTTCAGTTCGCGGATAAGAGTCTCTTCTCAATTAAAGTTTGTTGCAAAGGATCGAGGTGTTTGCAACAAAGTTCCCTCGTAATCGTTGGGATAAGATTGAGTTACTTCCGAGTGACAACAGAAGCTTGCTAACAACTTCGTTACTGCTTCTGCTTGAATATAGAATTCCTTCGGCTTTTGGTAAATTTGCGTTTGCACCTTGTTTATCTCCGAGAATATACCAATACGATGATATATGTACTTTGTGGTATATGCACTTGTGTTGTTACACGTCTGCATTGCTCAAAAATCGTAATTGAAGACGACAGAAGAGAATAAACGCAACGAATCATGTTAAAGAAGCATTTAAAAATGTTTTATTATAAAAATTTTTAATATATTTTACTGTAAAAAGTTTCTACTTCTTAACACAGTAATATGACACGACTGTCATGATTGTAGCGGTTAAGTTTGAGACAAATTTCAAAATGTATACAGAAATTACGAGCTATTTAAGACATTGCAAGATATTACAGTATTAATAACCATCAGTATTCAGTGGAGCCATATATTTTATTAAACGTACGTCATATACATTTTTAATTTAAAATTTTAATTTAAAATATTAATCACGAAAGTCGTGTTTCATTATCATCATTACAATGTTGGTAGAATTTCAAGATAATTTATACAGGATACGTCGGGATGAAATATATAGGCGAGCTGAGGATGATCCTTCGCGAAAAGATAAGGAAAAAATATAATAGAATAAAATTTTTCGATTTGAGGCTATTCGAGAAAATCAATGTTGAAGATTTATTAGGTTACGTTGAATTTAGTTAATTCTTGACGTGATAGAAATCAATAATTTATCTTACGTGGAAAAATAAATTAAAAACGTAGAATGAAATTTTGTCATTTAGCGCCTCATTTCCGAGAAAATAGACTTTGAATATGTTTCGTTGAAACAAATGCCTTGTACTTTAAACACAGGTACTTTATAAACTTTTAAACTCGAGTTTCTCGAAAACGAAACATTACTTATTTTCACACCAACAAAAATAACCATCTGTTAATAATTCTTCTCTGTCTTATCTCGAATTAATTAACTTCAACTGTAAACGTGATAAATCTTCAAAGTCGATTTATCTCGAAAACGAAGCCTCAGTTAAACAAAAAAATTTATTTCATTTTTTTCCTTATTCTTTTACTTCCCCCTCGCCCTTTTCTATCCGCTTGGGCAAACATATAAATATTTTATATCACGCATTTTATTCGCATTTAGTTCGAACAGTTTCGTGTACAATCACCGGCAGCGGACAATTTGTATCTGCAACCTGGTCGCTTCTAATTACAAGACCATATTTCTAATTACTGTTAGCAATCGCTTACTGGCAATCCCTTGCTTCTAATCACTCAGTTCATTCTCATTTGCGCGCTGCGCCTTCGCAAATCGATCAAGATACTTATGAACGTCGGTGGCGCAACGTCTGAGAAGTTTCATTCAGTGAAACGGCCACGGTTAGCAGTCGGAATTGTCGGTTGACGTTCGTCTTGTCAGAGAGAGTGTACAATGCACGCGCGTGTGTATGCGGGTTTCCTAATCTCTCTTTAACGTAACAAACACACGAACCACCCGGTTACAGTCCGGCCCGGAACGTCACGTACACGCTGGGGACATCTATTCGTGTACGGATAGTGGCGCACGCGTGATTAATAATCGCCGCGTTATGGCTCGTTGAAAAATTGTTTAGCCGCGTGTTTAGGTGGAGGCACGTTAAACCGTGTTCAAGCGCCATTATTCGCCATGAAAATCTATTTTCGCGCTTACGCGAACCGTGTGATTTTCGCGTCAATGTCTTCGCGTTGGACTCGCGTGCTATTTATTCATTTATTTATATCGCGTTTCCGGCCTGTTGACGATTAACGTGGCTGCGTTACGTGAAGTCTCCCGTGTTCAGCGTTTTTCGTATTTATCTATTTAGCTTTTTTGCCTTTAAACAGAGCCGTCGTTTCGGTGGTTTCTTCGTATTTTTATCTTTAATTTTATCTCTCTCTCTCTCTCTCTTTTAAAAACAGAGTCGCGGCTTATTTCCCGTAATTTTAGATTAGATTAACAGAGGAAGGATTTTTCTTTTTAATGAATTATAAATGTAGAATATCGAAGTTATGCAAGATTGAGAATAGATCTAATTTTACCAGACTATCACATCGTCGATGGTTCGAAAAATTTTTTAGATTTTACGATGAAAAAGAAGGTCCGACGCAATTCGCTGTTGACAATTTCCAACGAAAATGACATTTTGTGATTTGTTCGAAGAGAGAGAGAGAGAGAGAGAGAGAGAGAGAGAGAGAGAGAGAGAGAGGGAGAGATTGATGATTTTGTGTGTTTTATACGTTTTTCCTCGTTATTAACGTAGATGGAGACTACCAATCGATGAATCCGGTTTAAAGAACGAGATCAATCGAAATTAATAATCACGTGCGTTCTGTGCAAGGGGAAATTAATGAGTTCCGATAAATTCGAAATTAAACAGACTGCGTTTGGAAAAAATGCGTGGATTTCCTCGTATCCCATGCAATTTATTACATGTTTGAAGTACTTCTATTGATATGATTGAATTCGTGCAACACGGCTCGAAAGGAGGTTTTACTCGCGTCTATCACAACGATTTACCCGATCTGAAATTATCTGAAATTATATTATATTTATCTGAAACATTATATTTATGTTATGTATTGTATTACGCATTATATTTATCTGAAATTATCAAATACCAGACACTTTAAATGTCAGAACAAACTGGATAGACAGGAATTGATCATTATAATTTACGTCACACGCTGCACGTTCTATAATTTTCTATAATTTTCTATAATCTATAATCTGTAATTTTACTTTTATAATTTTATTTTAAATTTATTTTCTGTAATTCTGTATTCATTTTTCGTAAGTTTTTGTAATTTTTCTATAATTCCCTCAGTTTTCATCCCCCTCCTCCGCGACGCGAAATAATTAAAAACGGATTAAATGAATTATCAGCAAGCTCGCAATTACGCGAATCATTCAAATTATAGTCGCACCTGGTCAATAGGTTTTTTTAATATCTGCGGTTCGTTCATACGATCGCAATAAAATTCACGTATATGGATACAATGGAACCTAATTTCGCAGAAATGTAAATCACAATATTGCGCATTTCGAAATGGGACACATTGACGCCAAAATTAGCACGTTTCAATTTATAGTCTTCCATGGAAATTACGGAAGTAATATCTTCGATTGCATTTTTACTCTACTTTCTCTACTGAATGTTACAATAACGTAAGTACTGAATATTAATGTAAGTACTGAATATTAAAAATAAAAGTGTCCTAAGACTTTCGAACAGGAGTGTATATCTTAGAAATCAGATAATCTCCGAATAAGGACAAATAATAATAATAAATAAAAAATAATAATAATGATAATAATAAATAATCCCCGTATTTCATCGTATATCAGTTCTTTCTTCGCGTCATAATAATAAAATGATTATATAGAACCCAGTTTAAAAATACTACACACAATGAAGAGAAACACGCTGCACAACTTTAACTGCAAACTTTCCAATCTAACAATCATTCACCTGGTTTCACCGATAGCCTCGATCAACCGACCTAGTAACATCCCTCTCACTCGAATTACACCCTGCAAAAATTCCATCAACTCTGCTCAGATCTCATTTTCCGCACCCTCGAATCTTCCCGCCACGCTCTTTCACGCGCTTGCGCGCTTCGAGCGCGTACCATCGCACAATACGCCTCTTAAACTTTCCACGAAACCAGCAAACCAAAAAAAAAAAAGAAAAATAGGAAAGAATGGAAGAATACACGGGTGTGCAAAGACTAAAACTAGAAAAAGAAAAAGAAAAGAGGAAAAATAGAGAGAGAGAGAGAGAGAGAGAGAGAGAGCGTAAAAGGTGGCGACGAAACGAAGAGTCGTCGACGAATTTCTGAAATATTTTTGGCGAGGAAATTTCGGGAATTCGGCGATGCAACGTGCCGCGAATTCTTGGAGGAAATTTATGGATCCTCGACGAAGTCTCGGTCGCGCTTCGTAAGGGGACGAGAGATATAATTACGACACCGAAGCGTGGAGAGAGGAAAAGAGGGGGATAGGGATGGGGTGGGGGAGGCCAACGCGAGAGACGAGAGACGAGAGACGAGAGACGAGAGACGAGAGATGAGAGACGCGAAACGAAGGGTTGAACAGGGATGATGATCGTGCAGGGTAAATAGGGTTTCACTCGTTAATACCCGGGATCCGGGGAGGTTACGTTAGGGAGCAGTGAAAATAACGAGGCGTAAATCGATACAATAAAGCCGGATAAACTGGCCGTTGTTTAACTTTTTCGAGATTGCTCGAGGCCGCAATTACTTCGATAATCGGCGGTTAATAGCGGGTGCCGGGAACGTTTCATCTGTAATTCTCTGTTTATCCGGTCGTGGTTGGACATCCTTGCGGGTTACGTCGAGATACCGGCGCCGATTAAGAGTTGTCAACAGCTGGCGCGAAAGAATGCGAACATCTCACCTGCAATTAATCAGGGAAAGAACTGTTTGACCTGTCGGCCCTGTTTATAGAGTCTTCCCTGGATATTGATCAATCCGAATGACGATGACATCGTCAATAGCTGTTAATATCGTGAATCTATAGTACAAGGGATGAACTTAACGTTTTTGGTGTTTGATTATATATATGTATATATTTGTTTTTTTTTTTTTTTTTTTTTTTTTTTTTTGGATGACCGATCGATAATTGTTGTTATGAAACTATATTTTTTTTATTCTTTGTATTATGGAAAAAAATTTGTGATATTAGATTTTTATCATGTTTGACTATATTTTACTTGATGTTAGAATTATAGTCATTATTGGTATTCGTAAGTAGTGCTGGGTGAATAATACTCCATAGGGAAAATATCATTTTTGTGTTTACGTTGAAATTTATATAAAAATAGTACATGGAAATATTAATTTTAGTAACATTCCAATAACCGGCGGTCATATCGTGATCAATTTCACGATGTACGTCTGAATAACAAAGATGAGGAACTGAAGGCAGCTTCGATAATTTTAACCTCGGTTTGTTAATGCCAAGGAGTGCTTGTTGTTCATTTTGTTCGTCGACGTGAGGCTTTGAAACTTGATAATAGTTCATCATCGCAGATGCAAACGGACTGAATTATTATTTCAATTTCATTACGCAACGCCGCGTCGAACACCAGGGAAGCTTTCTTCGAAGACTTTTAAGGATACGATCACTGGAGATCAGAATAACATCCATTCAAGTATTGCTTCGTACTTCAATAGGTATCGTTCTACCTTCTATTTTTTTAACGGTACTTCAACGCAAGAACGTGTGTATTTGCATGTTCAGAACGTGTGGACACTGATAGAACAACGGTATACTTGGTTCGACGCGCCAGTGTATCAACCAGTTATCACGCGTGAACAGTAGTAGAGGAACGTACGTGGCCAGATACGCCTAAACAAACTAGACAAAAAAAAAAAAAGTAATAACTCGAAATAAAATAAACAGAAATCACTGTGTGCAGAGTACCTTAACAAACGAAGAATACAAAAAATTGTCAGTAAAAATTGTTTATCGAATGGAATTGATGGTAGCTCCGCTGCAATCGGGTACAAGTATACTGTTGTAACAGATCGGAACAATGATTGGAAGCAAGGAATCTTTATAGGAATTTCATTTTGGAGATTAAAAAAAAAAAAAAAGGGAAAAAAAGGGAAAAAAGAGGAAGTGGCCGATAGAGTTTCGTAATTTTCACGGACGAAAATAGCTGAAGTATTTGTAGTTTGATGCTGGCTGTTTGTTAAGCCGGCCTGGCCAGCACTGTTTCGATCACTTTTATTTCTGTTTGCCTGCGGCCAGTTATTTCCGAACTTGTTTCGCCGATACACGTATGTACAGGCGTACCTTTGCAATAAATATACATTGCGAGAATCTCGTTAATAAAGCGTCATCGTGAAACATAAATCGTCCAGATGCATTCATGGAAGATGGTTTCGATATACACGCGTCGAAGTGTCGTCATTAATTCAGATTTAAGATTTTTCTTTCACCGTGTTGCCCAACTCTGAAGTATACCTATCCCTTACGACGTGTTACATTCATCTTCATTCGATTTTCCGCGGGACAGAAACCATATTAATGTCGCATTATTCAATTTCTGTTCCTGTGAAGTTCGTTTCACTGTCTTCCATACAGCTGTCATTTGTACGTGCAATTTGGAACATAACCGATTATAAAATTTCAGTGGATTCAATCTGATTCGATATGATTCTGACACATTTTCCACTGAAAGTTACTTTTAATATATTCTTTTATACATAGATTTAATTATCTATTGTCCATGTCATCTCCTTTTTATTTTGTCTCTGTCACTGAATCCCTTTATTGAATTTGTTGAATTTACCTCCAAATTTAACTGTTTTCATTTTAGACTTTTCATTTCCTTTAATTTATCGAATTCTTTCTTCATTTCATCTCCAATTTTACATGTCAATTTTGATCTTTCAGTAGCTGACAGAGTGAAAACGAATACCTGTGAGATAAGAAACACGAAGAGTGACGAAAAAGGAATCAAATAAATCTGATGGAAAATTGATTTGAATTCGAATTTAACTAATGTACGACACGGTCGGAAATAATTTATTATTCGAGACTTTCCATCTTCAGAATTGATTTCCTATCTTTCCTCATGCATGTCATCTAGTTTCACAGAACCAGGTTGGTACTCGTCCAATTAAGTTTAACCTCCTCTGTAACCCGCAAATACCTTAAAAAAAAAAAAAAAAAAAAAGAAACTCGCTGTCCTTTCAATTCAACCTTAAACAACGTCAATGGCCGCCGGAGAACAACACTGTGGGTACCACTTTTCTCCACTTACTCGAAGAGCAACCAAAACCCAATAGATTCACAGTCCTCTAAAACCCTCTCGGGGGGTTATTCTTTGCTCTCTCCGTGTTCTCAGGTTTAACGAATGACGTAGATGGCCCAGTGCCTCGACCAAGTGGCCTGAGTTGGGGGTGGGAGGGACTGGGGAGTTGAAAACAATGACGGAATCCACGGGAAAAGTTTCATTGCGGGAGCACGGTACGAGCATCGTTCACCAGGACACACGCGTGACAGAAAGTAAGGAGGCGTCGCAAAAAAAGGGCAGGAATGCCGTGTCTCACGAGGCAATGTGTTGGAAACGGCTAGGACGGGCCGGGAGTGGTGAGGGTGAAGAAACGGCCGGGCTATAGTGCTACCGGGGGTGTAGGTTTACACTCTGTCCGTTAAAAGGTTCGCATTCGTCCGCTTTTATGGAAGGCCAACGAGACGAAATGGAATTGTGTACCCCTTTTCACGGTGGCTCGCCAAACAAGGAGGATCCGGAGGAATCCTGATATCGTTTGGCAAGATTTCTTTCTTTTCGATCGGCTTTCGATCCTTTAATCGATTCGCCCCGCCCCCTCCCCCCTTCCCCCCTCGGACCCGGATGAAATCGCTTACAACATCGGGAATTGGACGCTTGAAAACGAGGTGCGAATAGTTTTGTTTGTGCGTCTCTCTCTCTCTTTCTCTCTTTTTTTTTTATTCCGATTTTATCCCGGAAGAGGTTTTCCGGGGTTGAATTTGACGAGCAGATTAACCCGACGGAAGAAGAGTTACAGTGGAAAATAGAAATACACAGAGCGTTGGGGGATAGCGGAGATTGTAAAGGGACTGTGTTGAATTTTTGAAACGTACAAAAGAGAATCGGAACGTTGTGGTTAATCTTTCGTCTTTCGTGTGTTTCGATGCGGTGTTTTTGGTTTGTGAGTGGTTGTTGTACGATTTGTCACGGTGTTGTACGATTTGTCAAAAATTTTAACGATTCCAGACTTTGTCCGAAGATTGTTTAAGTTTCATAATTTGTAGAATAAGGGCGGGTTCTTCGGTTCTATTGCCTTTCATTACGCGTTACATTTTATTCAGTTAATTGTAGTTGTTTCGGTGCAGTATTCATCAGATGTAAATAACATTCATATTCATAATACGACGTTATTCAATTAATTGCAATATTCCAATGAATTTTTTTCTCACATTCAAATGATTCAATATTTTATAAAGGACCATGCACAGTAAAGTTATAAATAATGCATAAAAACACATGCTTGATATTCCTTGCCGCAATGTTTGAAAAACGAATCTGATAATGCAAATCGACTGGAGAAAATTGCAAATGAAGTGTTGCATCAACGGTTGAGCCGAGTTAACTCTCCCATCGATTATTCGCGATCAAAAATTGTGATATTTTACTTTCTCGCGAAATTATCAGAGAGACATGGAATATTCGACTAATAACCCTCGTTTAATTTTCGTTTCACATTGTTACACTCGAATGATAAAGTAATAACAGTTCTCTCTCAGAGAGAGAGAGAGAGAGAGAGAGAGAGAGAGAGAGAGAAAACTGTCGTTTGGAGATCATCGTCGGAATATCTTTCACCTGTATAACCACCTCAAGAATTTCTTGCGAATTATTTCCATAGTTTGCCTGGAACTTCTGTCACCAGAGGCAAGAACCTTGAACGCGCCGCCGGTCAAAGAGGAGTGAGAGGAGTTATTTGCATGTAGACGCGAAGATTTTCTAATCAGTTTCGCTCGTACCTGTCGCTTTTGCGTGTCCAGCTGTGGCAGAAAGTTCGACATTGACTGAATCTGTCTCTGCTAAAATCATTCGTAATGTGTAATTCAAACAGACGTGTTTGATCAAAAACGTTTTCGGTTCGACAAAAATGACTTTAGAAAAAATACATTCAGTGTTTAACACACGAAACGTACCAGTGCCCGACCAAATGACCGGTTTGAAAATTTGACTTAAAATTCTAGTTTGTTGTTACCTCTTTCGTTCATTATACGCATTGTTGAGGCTGATAAAATCAAATAATTGCTTAATACCATGAATTATAATATCTGATAACATTCTAATAAAATATTTATTAGAATGTTATCAGACACTTAATACAATGAAATGTTTAGTAGACGCAGTAGAGTACATCCGTGCACAGTCAGACAAGTCAGTACCATAGTCGCGAAATTTTATAACTATTTCTATTTTAAAAATCGTTGCAGTAGTAAATTTAATTATTATAACGAATTATTAATCAGACAGAAAATCACAAATTGTGATAATCGTGAAACGAGGTAGGTTAAGTTTTTTTTGATGAAATTTAGGATTTTATTATTAGGTCCTTTCTGATTAATTGTGTTATATTATTGGCACTAGTTATAAAAAAATAAACGAAGAATTACTAAATGTCTTTTACATCACAGAGAAATTTAATTTCGAGTGAAAAGAGTACCGAAGGTATCACAATTTAGATATTAAGCAAATTACCTAATCAGGTAGAAGACAATTGGAAAAAAATCGAATGTGTACATCGCGAACGATCGAAATTTTCGAGAATACCCAATACAAAACGTGTTTCTCGCAAAACTCGTACCCCTTTAACTGCGCGAGTATTCGTGGCTCGTTCAATTTGCGACACGACGTTCCATCGTTTGCCTAGCATCGTGTCGTTTATCGAGGTGGAAGGAGCAGCCGGGCTAGGAGAACGAGAGAAAAACACGACGGTGGCACAGGGGAAGTAGGGACTTTTCACGCGAAAAACGAAACGGTCCGGTAGTGTCGTTGGAAGATGATAGCTGGAAGTAGCGGGGTGGAGGAGCGTCCCGGAACGAGAGATCGAATAAAGGCGAGTCGCGTCGGTGAATAAAAGAAGCTTGGGTGAAACTGGACGGGCAGCAGGCGTCGAACGAGAATCTGCGAAACGAGAATCGAACGTGGGAGGGAAATCTCGAGAAGGAAGAAGGACAAAAAAATATCCTCTGACAGATAATTAATATCCGATTCTAACTGGAGAATCGGGGAGAGTCGCGTACGAGTCGCGACCATGAATTCATGGGGGAATATTGAACGTAAAGGAACGTTTTCTTGTTGTACGTACCTTCGATCGTACTCGTCTCTTTTCGACGAGAGTCATCGAATACAGATTCGTTTAAACGGCGTGATATAATTTTCATTTTCGTCGTAGATTCGTTAATTTTGCTCGATTTACTTTTGTATTGTACTTGTTAAAATTGGTAATATTCGAGGCCAATCCAAGTGAAACGAAGGGACTGTAGAATCATGTTTTGACAAATGGAATTGCAATGGGAGATTTCTAGACGGGCTTGAGTTCTTCAATTTCTTTGAAATTGTTCAGTTTTAGATTATCGCAAGGGATAGAGAGGCATGCTTTTTTGTGAAAATGACGAGATTAATCTTGAAGAGTAAAGAATTTAGATGTTAACATATTATGTTAATTTAACATATATATAACATATGTATATTAAAATTAACATATAATGAATACGCAAGAATGGAATTTAAATATAGACTTGATATGTGTTTCATCCTCTGAATATTTAGAAGAAAATGTCAAGTATTTTAAATGTCTCGTGTACTGTTGAATATCAAAGTTAGTTTTCGGAAATCAAGGAAATGCAAAGTATCTAATCCTGTTTTGGTAAACAACGTGCTGAAAAATCCCAAGGAAGGATTAAATACTTTGCATTCATCCCTTTCTAATTACAATAACACCTGGAAACGACTTGTACCTTGACTTACCATACTTAATTCAACGAAGATAAGAAAATCCAATCTTAACACAAAACGAAACTTGTAAATGTTTGCAATAAACAATAGAACGACTTTATTGCGACTTCGCCGCGAATAAAGTAACGAAAGGAGTCGTAATAAACTAACATAAGTACCTACGTTATTGCCTGTAGTTGAATGCAGATTTTCGAGCTGACAATAAAAATTCCACTAAGGGAAACAAGTCCGTCGAATCTTCGACGCGACAGCGAAGAAGTTTTCACGATGATGCGAGATCGTGGCAGATCGAAACGATGTTTCGACGCGATATTAATCCAGAAATATATAGCGACGTGTTGTTGGTCTTTGTTTATCGAGGCGTGTGCTCGTATCTTCCATTTTTATTTCTTCGTGGTAAAATTCTCCCTACCGGAAACCACGGCGTGAGTAGCTGGAAGAGTGGTTAACGGTAACCTCCTTTGAAGTTTCGTTCGAACGATAAACATAAAATTCAATTGCAAGCAAAGCTCTGATGAGCTTCTCTTTGTACAGAGTGGTTGTATGGTTTTTAATTGCGACGTTGACTGTTGGATGTTTTATGTCGAACGTAGGAAAGTGGCGAAGGGTTACTAAACTGATAATGGATGTGGAGTCGTGCAGCGTGCATGTAACGAAATTGTTATTCTCCGTCATTCTCGTGTTTATGTCGTGTGGAACGCGAGCGCGGGTTTCAGAGTTTGATTAAACGATTGTGTTTCTTTGTGAGGGGAGGAAAAAAAAGCAGGCACGGTGGAACTCTGTTTGTATGAACTTGCCGGCGGACAAGTAGTTTGTACAAATTGAAGTTCATGTACACTTCTGCTCGAAACTGTCATGGGACACATTTTATTTTGAATAGTTTCAATATTTGATAAAAAGTAAGTATTGAAGTTGTTTAAATTTTGTAAACGTGTGTTTTTACAATTATAATATATCGATACTTTGCAGACTCTTTTTTGTTATGAAATATTATTTAATTTTTACAACGAATGTAGTTTCAAAGCATGCATAGTACTTTGAGAGGGGATATAAGTTTATTGATTTATCTCATTATTAGAGATTCTTCGTTCGTGCATTAACAGTTCATGTTTAAATAGATGGTCTTTTTCAACGAGATGGTCTTTTTCAAAGAGTTTATTTAATCAAATGCTGATTAAAATTTAGTTTCTGAACAAATGCAGTTTATATATACTGTTGTATGTTCTTCTTTTTTATAAATTAGAATTTGGAATTTCCAAGTTTTAATTTTTTTTATGAATAGTTTCATATTTCCGTCGACTGTAAAACGTACGATATACTTGTACCGAGTATATATATTTCACGTGGAAGAAATAAATCAACTTGTGATGCACTGGCATACTGTGACTATAAATCTTCGAGAATAATTTGTCATCTAAAAAAAAAAATCATGGAAATTAAAAACTGTTTGATGTGAAAGATTTTGATGGAAACGCGACTTGAATTGAAATCCTCTGAATGACTGTGTGCATCACGGAATAATGCAGAACTACGTGTTGTATAATTTGGTTTTCTTTTCACGTGTTTCTGCACGTTGATGCAGTAATAGTGTACAGTTTCGCTGTTACGTTGTTATACGAAATTGTTACAAACGATGTTGCAAACAAACACTCGGAAAATGATTCGATTGATGTGTACACTCTTGGCTTGGGGTCCCATTTAGTGGATTGTCGTAGCGAAAGGGTTAAGAGATATTGAGAGAAGGGCCTCTTTTCAAAATGCCCGAAGGAGATCACGGGAAAGCAGAAAGAACAATGATGGTATTACAGATTTTTAGGTATTCCAGGACGGGACCGGTCGCTGCTTCTACGTGGCGAGAAGAGGATGGATTTTAAATTACTTCGCCTGGGTATCCACCTGGATGCCATCCCCGGTTACCAATTCTTTCTCCTGGGCACGTTGTACATGCATTAGCGGCGATACGTTCTACCCTTTCCCTTCCAACCCCGTTGGGTTTCTCGACCCCGTTTCCCAGCATCAACGAATACCCCCTTTCTACCGTCCGATGTCCCGTTAGTGTAGTTCTTCTTGTTTGTTTGTTTTCGCCGCCACACCCCTTCTGGTACCGCCATTACGTAGCCAGCGCTTTTTCGTGGCCGACACGGGGGCGGTTTTTCTTCCAGTGCTCCTGTTTTCCACTCGCGGCTGTCTGCGACGCTGTTTTCCGGGCTAATGAACTCTGACTGATAAGCTGGAGTGACGTTTATTGGCCGGCTTTTTTTTTCACGCGAATCAGCAGCGTGCGTGGTGGTACTCTAACCGTTCAAGATAAACTGCCAACGTTGTTCATTTCTACTCGTGTATATTAGCCAATTTTTTTTTTTTTTTTTAAGGTTCTTTGTATTACCAGACGTTTGGTTGAGAATGCAAGACTTTTTTTGGTGGAGCATTTGATTTGTTCATGCACTTTCACTTCAATCCTGCATAGTGCACTTTCTTTTTTAACATTGACAGCGATCGAAATAATTTAGACGTTCGATTTGAAGTTGGAACACTCTACACATGGATTGCTCATTCTTTAAGATACAATTTAATCAGAAAAAATTTTTTTGATAAATAAATGAGAATTATGTTGGTTAATTAATTCTGTATTGTTATTATTTTATTGATGCAGCGTGACGAAATGAATCTTTTGGAAAGGCTAACGAATTGTCGGTATCTGCAAGAATGAAACAAGTTACAAGATGATTTTGTATCTAGCTAAACACTTAACAAGTATCTCGTTTATTTGAACAGCTGGAACATTAAATACAGGTACAGCCACTTCTACCTTACGTTCAACTATTTCTCCTTCGGTACGTGTAACTATTGTATTCCACAAGTACAAACAAACGTGTATTCATGTTACAGGGATACAAGTTCGAATAGCTGGCCGTAGCTCGTAGATAATAGAGACCCAAATATGAGTCGATATATTTCGAGCTAAGCACCAACTCGCCCGTATAAACGAGATTTCGCCGTACACTTGCAACCCTTACACAGAAATTCGAGATTCCCGTCAAATTCCACGAATTCTTCGACTACCATTCGTTCAGTCAGCAAACCCCCGTATCCCGCGCGTATCACGACTTGCTCAACCACGTTTAGACGAGATCTACAACGCTCGGTGGAACATCCACGATGCAACATTCCAGCCCTGATATTCCGAATGTCGCGCGAGATCACGGCGCGACGCGCGAACTCTCTCGCCGAGACGGTGGAGATCGTCGCGAGAGGAGACGTGCTGCTCCTCTCCTCTTTGACTCGCAGCCTCGGTCGAATTAATACACACGTTCGATGAGAGAGGTTGCGGGCTCACTGCCAGACACACGGCGAGCGGGCGGCACGATTTCAATTTGCCAGTCGGCTCAAACAGGTTCCCCGAGGCGTAGCCACGATGCGTGCGCATACCGATGAAACCTGTGCACACCTGGAACACATCCGGCATCCAGCCGCGCGCGTTCCTCTCGCGGATCCGGCTTGTTTCATTATTCCTCGACTTCCTGCCGGCGGACTTTATTTCCGGCGTCGTTCGGCAGGGGGGGAAAAAAATATTCCACACAAACAAAAAGACATATCGACTCCGGTCCTTTGCTCCTCGCAACCATGTGATCTCACATTTATACTTTTCCGGTGTGTTTCTCTCTGTTCCCTCTGTTTCGTCGGAAACAGGGAAATGGAAGTGTGAATCAATGTCCTTGACCTGCGAGGAAATTGCAATTTTATCGAGATTTGTTCTTGTTCCTTCTTTCGTGAAGAATTGGACTCTCACATATTGGAAACGGGGGATTAGGCGACAGTATCGGGGCGATGTTTAAGCAAAGTGGTTCCTCGCTCTTCGCCATTCCTCGATTTTCCCCGTTTGTATTTTTCCGACGTGTTTTTCACTCGTTCTTTTTGTTTCGTCGATTGAAAGTGGGGAAACGGGAGTTCGAATTAATATTCGTCGTGCGAGCACCTGCGTTTAAATTGTAATTCGTTATTTCACGGAGATTGATCGCGGTCGTTGTTTTCATTCTTTCTTTCTTTAGTTTTCTTCTTCTCGGAATATTGGATTTATAAATTGGAAACAGAGGGTTAGAAGACTCTGACTCGTAGAGTCTAATTTGTTTTGGCTTTCATTTTTGTGAATTTGTGAATCGACGTACTACGACAATTTTATGGTAACTTTGAGAAGAAAAAGTGTCTTCACTTACCCACGTGCTACATGATGTAAGAATACTTTAGAATGAAACGAACGATGTACTTTGAAAGTAGAAGTTTCGACCTTCAAAAACCTCGACTCATTCAGGTTTATTGTTGTATCGATTCTTTTAAAATAATTATTTCAGTCTAGATGTCAATACATGACTTTATAACAAATTTAAAAAAAAATTCTTCGTTTCGAAAACGCTTTGAAAATTCCAAATAGCTTGAATGAAAGATTGGCACAGATCGTGTTAATAAAATTTATTTTTAAACGTTAGTTTAAATATATGCTGTCCGAAGATTAATGGGAATCATTGTACTTGCATGTAACGAGCGATGAACCAACCGTTTAAATCCTTCGTCCCTCGTCACTCGAGTAATCTCTCGATTCTCCTCGAGTCGACACGATACCGCGGAATCAAAGCATCGTCGAGACAGCAGGCCGTTCGCGCGATCGTGACAACGCGATATGCGAGGACGTCCCAAAACGTCAACGTATCGCGCGAACAGATGAGATAAAACGACATCCCTGACGTTGTACGTCAGTGGTGGCAAACCGGCGAGCCAGTATCCTCTATCGGCTTGGTATTATCTCGGGCACCGCTCGTCGCAAATGGCGCGAACATCCGCGAGTTGCCTCGCTAACTTATCGCCGTAGGAAGTGGCCCACCCATCCACGACGAGTCAACCCCTTAGCGTTTCCCAACCCTCCTCTTTTCACCTTCATCCCCGCCACGAGGCCGTTTTTCCGATGTATCCGGCGTAACAAGGGGCAAAAGCGTTGCCACTGGCTTTAGAACCTCTTCCTTTGTGAAACACGTACTCCGTAAGTTCTCTCTCTCTTTCTCGGAAGGGAAATCTCGATTTTTCTCGTGATCCTTTCGGCGTGAAAGAAAGGAGGCGAAGTGCTCGAGAAGAGGTTAATACTCCGCGCGAATTGGAAATTCTTGGACGATTGTTTACGAAGCGAGAGAATGAACTTCGAGTGTTGAATAAATGGTGAAAGGATAAGTAGTGTTCGAGATTAGGGGTGTAAAAAAAAAGATTGTGTGATCATCGAGAGGGTAGAGTTGTTGAATGTGGTAAAATAGGTAAATTTAAGAATTTAACTTCTGAGACGAATTTTCTATTTTTTTAAAAACACAGGACGTTCAAATCGTACATTAACATATTTTTAATATATCTTAACCGATGACCAAAGCGTCCATCAGAGACATTAAAATAAAAATACAATTAAACTAAATGAACATAACATTTGTTTATATTTGTTTATATTTTACGAAAGATAGTTTAAATCTCATTTATCTATAAAATTTCTAACAGAATGTAAACTATATAAAATTTCTAAATTGTAAACTGTTTTCTATCCGTGAAATTTCTAAAAATTTATAAGTTGGTCATTTTGACCATTTTGGTGGTTTCAGTGTTGTTAGATTCTGTAAGATACATTGCAGTAGTACACATTGTATACACATTGTTTGGAAGATTTGTGCCTATTCTTAAATATTTATTTTCAAGTAATTCCAATCGCTCTATTTATATCTATAAAATTTCTAACAGAATGTAAACTGTGTATAAAATTTCTAAATTGTAAAATGTTTTCTATCCGTGAAATTTCTAAAAAATTATAAGTTGGTCATTTTGATCATTTCAGTGTTCTTAGATTCTGTAAGATATAGTACACATTGTATACACATTGTTTGGAAGATTTGTGCCTATTCTTAAATATTTATTTTCAAGTAATTCAAATCGTTCTATTTCAAATACTTTAAATATTCTATTATTCCTATTTTAAGTAAGTTCGAATCGCTCTATTTTATGTTGCACTTATATCTGCTTGCAATCATTTCGATGTAATTACTGTTATTTTTACTTGAAATTGTTCAACACCTCTGCGTCTTCATCCTTCTCTGATTTAACTCATTCGAAAGATGTCACGGTTCTAACGTGTATTTATCTTACGAATTTCGCGCGTTGGTGTCGTGTCGCGAACAGATTTGCGAAGGTCCGTGATTTGGAAAGAGGACGGAACTTGGGTAGAGATATGCCGGTGATTTGTGGCGGTTTCTTAGGCAGAAGTTCTTGGGGCGATTGTAATGGCAGAGGTCGGCTGTTGGAACCAAGAATCTCGGTTGCGTTGCTCGGTTAATGGAGTCGCTGGTTAAAAAGTAGACGTTTCCGAATCGACGGCAGAGATTTTCGATGCCACGTCGTTCGAGTTTATTCTCATAAATCTCGCAAAGATCGACAAAACTTCAGATATATTGCGATTGAACCAAAAAAAAAATCTGCTTTTCGCGTTGAAGTTTAAATCTAATATTTCGGTACTCTGAATTTCTCGAGTTTCTGGATCGTGAGAAAGACGTGAGAATCCGAGAGTTGGTGAATATAGCGGTCATCGGACCTGTCACGAACCACCTGGAAGTTGTAGAACCCGCATCAGACAAACCAAGAGTCGTAGGATTTATTGCAGACAAGCCAGTGGTTGTAGAACTTGCTTATCCAAGAGTCGAGAAATTTACTACGAATTTACTACGAATTATCCAGAAATTGTTGTTATTATTCTCCGGTGTGAAAAAATGTTATTCTTATTCTTCTTATCAATAAAACCGATAAGAAACATGCAAGAATTGGTCCGTAATCCAACCACAGGATTAAAAAAATACAAAACTTTGATTTTTAAGAAAATTATTAATAATATAAACAATATAAAATTAATATAAAATTCTAGTAATATGAAAGCAGATACCACAGATGTTAACAACGCTTCTTTGGTGCTCCTTTTCAAAGTCAAAATATTTTTTAGGAAAGTAAGACTGTCTGGAAACAATTATCTGAAGAATGTTACGGGTGTTAATGAAAACTGGAGAACAGTTTTTCATCCGTTGGTGGTCGAATTCACCGATGAAAATAAAATCGATAAGAAACATGCAAGAATTGGTCCGAAAAATACAAAACGCTGATTTTTAAGAAAATTATTAATAATATAAACAGTATAAAATTAATATAAAATTCTAGTAACATGAAAGCAGATACCACAAATGTTACCAACGCTTCTTTCGTGCTCCTTTTCAAAGTCAAAATATTTTTTAGGAAAGTAAGACTGTCTGGAAACAATTATCTGAAGAATGTTACGGGTTTTAATGAAAAGTAGAGAACAGTTTTTCATCCGTTGGTGGTCGAATTCACCGATGAAAATAAAACCGATAAGAAACATGCAAAAATTATTCCGAAAAATACAAAACGCTGATTTTTAAGAAAATTATTAATAATATAAAGAGTATAAAATTAATATAAAATTCTAGTAACATGAAAGCAGATACCACAAATGTTACCAACGCTTCTTTCGTGCTCCTTTTCAAAGTCAAAATATTTTTTAGGAAAGTAAGACTGTCTGGAAACAATTATCTGAAGAATGTTACGGGTTTTAATGAAAAGTGGAGAACAGTTTTTCATCCGTTGGTGGTCGAATTCACCGATGAAAATCAGCCCTTCCGCGACGAACACCTCATGATTCACAGTCCATCGAAATTCGCATTTACGCGAGTAACGTCCTTAATACCCGGGCGTCATGTTTTATAGGGATCGTGCGAGTATATGGAGGCTGTAAGTTTCGCGCAGCTGCGCGGGTTTCCAGCCTCTCCGGCCGACTACTCGTATTTCTTTAACTTCGTTACCACAAAGAAGCTTGCCGCTTCTTTTACCTCGTACAATATTTTCCAGACGCTTTCCAACGCCCGAGGAAATCTCGGCTTCCATGTTGTATTTTTGCGTAAGAACATCGACGCGTCGTGCGACAGGACGGAGAATCGTCAGGACCTTTGACCGCTTTCGCGCAATTAATCAGGATAGTCCGTACTTGTCTTGCAGATTATCCAAAGTAAACGCGACCAGTTTCGTTTTCTTTTCTTTTTTCCTCTCTCACTCTCTCTCTCTCTTTTTTTTATCGTGTGTCGTCTGAATTTCTCAAAAGCATAACCGAGATTAAACTTCTTTCCCTGAAAATTTCTTCTATTCTAGTTTCTTTGCTCGTTGGAGGTGGAGAGACTTGGAAATGTATTTATGCCGTGATGCGTTCTCCGAAGTTTTCTTATACTTTTATTCTAGCGGCAGATTAATTGGTACGTTAATCGCATTGAGATTGATAGAACACTTATTTATTATATTTATTCTTAATATGTACAATATATATTGTATATAGAATATACGTATTATAGAATATTATGTATATTCTATATATATTATATGTATTATAGAATATTATATAAAATATATTGTATATGTGTTATGGAATACCATATAATTTTATACAATACATAATATTAGAATACAGAATACTCATATTCTAATTTATCAGAATATGAATTCTGTATTCTAATATTATATAATATATAATATTAGAATACAGAATACTCATATTCTAATTTATCAGAATATGAATTCACATTTATTCTTATAATTGGCACACAACGTAAATTACTTGCCGATTAACAATAACACGGGAAACATCACAACATTTTGCCGCGACGTAAAATTGGAAATTTCAGAAAATACAGCAAATGCAGAATGTAATCAAGCGTAGCCTAAGACCAGGGTTGTCGAGAGTTCCGGGGCAAAATGAGCTTTTAATGAGTTTTAGCAATAGCACACTAGTCTCTAAGTTCCGTCCACAATGTTCGCAATACGCGTGCACGATAGACTGAGCTGAAGCTGGAAAAAAAAAAATGGCCTTTCGTCGCGAGTCGTGTCGTAAACCACTACTTACCGTGCTTCGTTCAAACAGTTCTAAGGAAGTACCTGGTATCGTTCGCTCGCTGTATCATCGGACCGTACGTAATACATTCGTACACGTCGTTTATTCATTCCATTGCTGATCTTGGGCTTGTTATAATTTCAAATTTCCCTCCGGCCGCGTGTTTCCCGCGGAAATGATTCCGCGTCGTCGGAAGAAATTGCACGGGGCATAATACGGGATCTAATTCGAAGTAAAGGAGATTCAAACGGCCTTTCTTTTGCGAATTTTTAAGAATAAACTGATCAGAGAGGCCGGTTCAAGTAGTACATTAGCTTTCAGTGAAAACTTAATTCACTGTCGCTGAGGAGATCCACTTATCCTGTCTAGCAACCGAATACATAATCTCTCTCTCTCTCTCTCTCTCTCTCTGTCTCTCACTGCTGTCCTCTTCCTCGCTTTTCCTGTCGTCGACGTCGTCCTTTGCGTTTCTGTCTTTTATCCGCTTTAGCGAGCGGCCTCGGAAAATCTTAGGAGCACCCGATCCTTTGGTCCCAGTTATTTCGTCCACTGCTTCCTTTCCTTTCCTTTTTTCTTCTTCTTCTCCTTTCCTTTTCTTTTTTTTTCAGTTTTCTACTATCGAGCAGGGGACTACGTAATAACCAACCAATATTTTGTCACAACATGTCGGCACGTTTCGATCGAAATTTTTTGAATCTTTATTGAAGCTTTATTTTTAACTAGATATTTGGTCTGTATTTTTCCCTTCTTTCTCAACTTCTTCTGGTGATCCCTTTTAAATTAGATATTCGTGGTAATATCGACTTCCCTTGAATTGTAATTAAAGAAAGAAAGTAAAGAAAAAATTGTATTTAAATTGTATTTAAAAAAAGTAAAATAACAAAAGTAATTTAGAAGACTGTTTATTTTTATGTAACTAAAGGGATATAATTTTATATTAACAGAATATTAATAATATTATTGAAAATAGGATAGTCAATCATTCCCGACAATTAAGAGCACAGTCGGAAGAAACAAAATTAAACAAATTTTACAAAAGTAAAAGTAACAGTGCTTTTAAAAATCGGTTCGGAGGTTCGTGTGATAATCTAGCTGATTCAGAATTATTTTTAACAATCGAGGGCACGACGAAGGGAAACAGGAACGAAGCTATACGTACGATCCTCGCGCCATGTTAGTTGTTTTTCAGCCGGTAAATAACGTCGGCCAATTTCCAGGGATTTTCGAAACTTCATGGCTCGAAGGTTTCCCAAATTTCGTCGGCACGGTAATAGCAAAGTTGGCGAACGCGCGTATACAAGGGACACGAGGAATTCAGCAACTAATTGCCCGGAACGTTAAAACGAAGTGAACTCCACGAAAACCTGTAACACTTGTGTTCCTGTTATAATTCCCTTCAAATTCATCCCGCTTTTTCCTTTTTTTTTTACTCCAAACTTTCATCAAATTCATTGGTCTTTCACATCGCTTCCTTCATTTTTCAATTTACTAGTTTAACAGGTGACGTCGTTTTCTTCAAATTTAGTAAACTTTGCCATCTAGTGACAAAAAAATTTTTAAAAAAATAATTCAAATAGACAGATATATTTTCGATACTTTAAAGTAATGATTCAATTTTAAGATAACGTTTCGATACTGCTTCGAAACGTTTTGTACAATTAAATGGAAACTTCAAATTCGACTCTGTAGCATCTTCAGCGCATTCTTGGAGAAAGTATCGCTACATTCAGAGACTAAATAGAAAGAAAAGAAAGTCACAGGTTTCTCCTGTGCTTTATGTCAGACACCTGTTCCATCGAAGACCGATACTTTACATCCAGTACCTTTAATGCGAGCTGTGTAAACTAAATTTCGACGGTAAAGGTAAACCAGAAAAACCCTCGTTGCATTTAAATTACAATTTACCGCAGACCTTCCCTTCATCGCAAGTCTTGAACGTGTCGAACGCTCAACGTCTCGTGTTTTGTGTTCCAACGAATGAAAAGCGGTTGATAATGGCACGTAGCGATGGAAGGGTACGCAGAGGCAGACGGAACGACAGACGAGTACGTTTGTTTTTCAAAAACTTTCAAGAAGCGAGTGGAGTTTTATGTTTTCCCAGGCGTATTCGTAATAATCTGTTAGCTTGAAGGGGGACTCGAAGAAGAATCATTACGAGAGAAAGGAGGATTCGCGAGAGAGAGCCACAGCTGTTGAGAGATCAGAATGTAGAGGAGTGACGGGAGGTGGGCGTTGTAAAAGCGCGGAGGAAGAAATTCAAAGCACATTACATAAACGGGCCGACTCCGTAGAAACACGGAAACTTCGGCCGGGGTTTCAGTCGACGCGTCGTACAGAAACGTTTCGAGCATAGACTCGCAAGTGCGTCTCGCGTGACGGATGAAGTCGAGGGAAAGTACGACGATGCCATTTTCATTTTTTTTTTTTTTTTGCTATCGCGACTGGTGGAAACTTTCGTCGATCGTTAATAATTTATTATCAATTGCGTATTTATCTTATATTTATTTTATATCAATCGTTGTGTTTGTTAGTTCGAGTGAACACTGCGTGACATTTGAATTCAGAGAGCAGAACTCAGCGTTTGATTATCATTTTAGACAGTTTCTGTATTCAGGTAGAATACTGGAGAAATGATTGTCTCATTTGTAAAAATTACTGAGACAGAGTGAAACGATACAGACCGAAAGAGTAAGTAAAACGATGTCGACGATAGAAACTAGAAACGATGTTGCAGATAGGAAATAGAAACAGAGATTTGTCAAGCGAAGAGCTACAGATAGTACGCATGTATCTGACAGATTTCCAAAGTCTCGTCTCTCTTGAAAAATTACATTCCTCTCTCGTTGCTGTTCAACACTCCTCTCTGGGCTCTATCATTATCGCGACATCGTGTATGCAGATCTATGTCTGCATCGTTCGAGTTAATAAATATTATTTAATTGATACACGTTTCATATATGCAATGTGATTTAATTGAACATCGAGAAAGATGTCATTAATTGCAATGAACTTCATTGCAAACAGAGCGACGCGTTGTATCGTTACACACAGCCAGAAAGGAAAAGAAGAAAATTGTGTGCTCGGTGTCCTCAGTGGGTTGATTTTTATGAAAATTTTGGTAACAATTTGGCTACTGGTGATAAATTCGATTAACATTGAACCTCGTGGGAGACGGGTATTTGAGCATTATTCCAAACGACGAATGAATATGTCGTAATACTCGGTTTACATTTACATTTACATTTACATTTACGTATCGAATTGAATATCGTTCCAATAGGCGAAGCACTCGATTCTCCCGGAGCGTGGACAAAATTTCGCGATACACGGTATTCTCAAACCGTTTGGTAATCCGATTAAACCGTTTCAGAAACGAATGCCGGTCGTACAAGCCTGGAATTCTCTTTCATTTCCTTCCAAGGACGTATTCGTTCCTTTCATCCCCTTCCTCTTTAATTCTCCTCTTTTATTTCCCTCTGTACACCTTACCACTTTCATTCCTATTCTTTCTCTTTCTCTTTCTCTCTCTCTTTATCCCATCTCCACTTTTCTCAAATAACTTCTCTCTATACTCGAAGCATCTCGTATCTGCAACACCTTCGTTCCACCCCTTCGTTCTCTTTTTCTCTCACACCACGTGTATGTGTGTGTGTGTGTGTGTGTGTGTGTGCATGCGAGTCTCCTGTTCCACCTGGCTTCTTTCGATCAGCCCTGTACAAACACTCGAGAGCAACGTATCCCTGTCCCGTTTCTGTTTTTGAGACTATTTCCAACCCTCTCGCAGCCCTTTCGCGCCCCTACAAATAGTCGTCAGCGAGGCAAGACTTCGGGGTTTAGCATCCAAATGGCGGCAATTTGCAGCAGGTGATAAAGGTGATAAAGGTGACACAGTGGTTGCAAGCTTGCTGGCAGCCACCTAACGCCACCAGCTACACCAGCACCCCGCCCAGGGACCGCCTGGCGAGGTGCTAAGCTTCTAAATAGCTACCCCCTTGGCCGTGGCGCGCCCAAGAAAATAGCTGGCTCGAGCGGACGACGCGATGAAGTAATTTTCCACCGAGGCGCTGTTGATTTATATCGAAACGTACCGGGTGACTTTCCTTTCCTCTCTGTGACTAAAAGAAACCGAGGAGAGTTGAAAAAAACCTAATCTTCACAGTTGATAATCGATAATTTAACATTATCTGTCGTTTTGTCGTGTATAGGAAGTCTTGCGTACTTACAAGTGTCCCAAACCCGATTTTTGGATCTGTCGATAGTAACTTTCTTGCCGTGATACTTTTTTTTTTAGACTTATGTGTATAAGAAATTTCGTATATTTATAAAGCGCTTGCTATAACATTTCCCAGGAGAAAGAAGTTTCTGTTCAATCTTTCGTTTGTATTTGTTAATTATGAAGCAACGAGATGTCCCTTGCTTCCAGCTGGTAATTCTTTCCGAAGAAAATTTTATTAAATAACTTTCCGATTTCAATGGACTGAACTTGGCTTCTGATATTACCGACAGAACCTGATCGAGAAACTGATGAAAGTAATGATTAATTTTGACCGATATAAATGAAAATTAATGAAATTGGACGAAGATTGGCGAATTTTTATCATTGAAGTGATATTTTTGACGGATATTAATAAAGTATTTCTAACAATTATATGTAGTAAATTCGGTAAACTTTCCAATGAAATTTTTATACAAATTTCGTGAAATGAGAACGAGAAGGAAATAGTCGAACAGAGGAGTCGCAGCTGGAAAGTTCACCCTGAAAGAATAGACAAATTGTAGACAGAAAGGAAGGAGCGTTTTAAGTTCAAAGTAAACAGGTGAAACAGTATGGCGGGAGAGAAAGAGAGAGTGAGAGAGAGAGAGAGAAAGGAGAAGGAACTCGTATCGGGAAACAATTGAGACATTCACAATCGACGCATGCCAATTATAGCTTGTTTCCCAGGTTGTTTGTCGAGAGTTTTCTCTTTCCTTCGTTCAGGCTGACAGCTTGCCGCCAGACCGTACGATGACGTACAAACCTAATATCCGTGGAGGTTAGCCAGCTAATTAGGGACGAGATGCCTAATGACCTCGAACGATGCTCACGCTCATAATCTTCCCTTTAACTGATAATCAAACTTGCCCGCAGAAACTGGAACGTAATTAGCGCTTTAAATCGCGGTCACACGAGTGCTTTGCTCGCGAATTCCTCGCTCGCGGCTTCTTGCTTTCCTGTAAATTTATTCCGCGGGTCAATTTTGCAGAAAAATTTGTGAGATGAATTGCAAAACGATTCTTCGACAGTTTTGTAGGACGAGCGTTTAATAGTAGAGCGTGCAACGTAAGGGTAGATCTCTATTTTGTTTAAGTCTCGGGTAAATGAAAGATGGCGCGAAAATGCGACACTTTAAGCCGTCTACTTTTTATTATTTAATACGAGCACGAAGTTTTCTGTTACCGGAGAACTTTGGACAGTACGTGTGTGTACTTTATAATTCAAGGGCGGAAATTTTTATTCGAAGTAAATCGGGCTATCGGCGAATTGAAAATAGAATGCTCCGAGTGTGGACGGTGGAAAATATTTTTGTATTACTGAAATCGGACAGCGAAAATACTGTTTTGTGCTTGTGAAATATTCAAGTGCGCGAAAATGTTCGAAATATATATATATATAAAATATTCTCCATCTACTGTAACGTTTCTGTTTAAAAGGCTCGTTCGTTGAAACATCTGCTATCTAATTATCAATACTACGCGTAATTATATTTTTCAATTACAAAGTCGCACTCCGTCCAAGTGGAGTCGCTTTTTTGTTTTTAATATTCTCAGCTTTTAAGAAAATGTCTTTGAAATGCAGTTAGAGATTGTCAAAGAAACGAAATCGTCGAGATCCTTCTGAAGATGTAATTTGCAGTCGGAACAGTAGTTACATAGATGGTTCGATGGCTCTGTGAGACCAACGTTAATAACACCAGTCCTAATTTAAATTCCTTTGGTCGGTAAAGGATGCTGATTAATCGGGTCGTGCTCGCCCATCTAAAAGACACCGAGTCTTGTTGTAATTTGGGTAACTATTGTTTTGGAATTGTTCACACAGTGTTCGAAAAGAAAAAAAAAATAGTAACTTCGCTTTGAATGAGAATTTTTGTAAAAGAATTTGTCATTTGTTTACATTAATCGGTCTTCGTATTTTATAATTGCTCGTCAGATTGAATATTTTTTATAAAAATAGTAATTTTAAGTAGGTTTCATTCTGATTTTGATTTTGATAAACTTGTTTCTGAAGTTATGAGATAATTCTTCATCATTACATGATCTTTAATTACTTAAATTAAATTAATAATCAGGCTTCTTTATTTTAAAATGAAATAATTAATTAAGTACTTGTTCGTATTTCTTTTTTATAACTTTCTGACCTGATATTCCTCTGTAGAGTATTTCTTTGTATTTGGTATCTAAAGTTTTCTTCAAAAACTTGTCGGTGTTCGAATATAACGATTTTGGGCACATTTGGGCAAATAGATATATAAAAATTATTCATTATATTGCATAAAAATTAAATTAAAGAAACAAATAATACTCCTGCGACGTAATTGAAAACAATGCATCAATGTTTACGTATTATATAATTTCATGCTTCAGTTTTTTTAACAATAAATTGATATGTTTTACGTAAAAATTATACGTAATACTACTACTATTTCATGACATAAGATTTTTCAGATCTGAATACTTCACTTTTCTGCATTGAACTGAATATTGTGAATCCTTCTCATTATTCTCAATCTAAAGTATTTGTTTTTTAAATTATCTTACGCGTACGTCTAGTTATATTATTTCTTCGTTTATAGACAAATTTCAAATGGAATTATATCGTTGCATGCATAATGAAGTTGTAATTCTGTTTCATAAGCTTCACGGTATTTAATGTGTTCCCCCGCTAATCGGATTTCTATCACCCGCTGCTAACAAATAATTTTAAATGCCGCGCACTGATAAATTTTCACGCATAATCTCTTTATTGTAAAGATTCTTCAAATTTGCATCTGGCGTGAATGTTTCAGTTTCTAAATTATTTAATTTTTGATTTCGATAGTATCTCTGTGACGAATCTGTTAAACAGAGCAGGCGTGGTTAATTTTTAAGATCGAATTATTCGAATTATTCGATAGCAATGAAAGGACCAAGTTTGATCAAGATATTAACCGAAAGGTATGATCCAAATCTACTAATATCGTAGTTATCACGTGTGATTTGCAATGGCAGTTGTTCTGTTTACTATTTTGATTGAACGCCGAGGCGCCCTACTTACGTACATGTCTGATATGAATCGTACACGAACCTATACTACTTACGCTGGCATAGTGGTCTATCTACCTTTACTCAACCTGAAGCATTTCTACTTTGTTTGCCCTCGCAAGAGAGGACGATTACACTTGTTTAAGCATCGTCTAGATTAATGCAAATCACTTTCGAATCTGCTTCTCCTTTTTCGAGGTCTATTCTTGTAAATGAATTTTCCACAACGTTACTTATAGAAAATGACAATTATGTCTCTCACGATATGTCACTTGGAAGTAAAAGTAACTAATTTTAATTTTAGTGTTATCATTTCTTCTTGGACAAAGTGGGAAATTTGAATGTAATTTTTCTTCTCTTACATGTTTACAGAAAATCTGAAATCTTTCTGGTAGACCGACAAATGTTTTTCTTGTTATTATTTCTATTATACCTATTATACTATTGCTATTCCTATTACTATTTCTATTGTACCTATTATCTAATATTCTAAATTTCCTTGGAGAGGAAAAAAGAAATAGTTGGAATAAATTGGGGCCTCTTTAACAAGAGCAAGATTCTTTTCCCTCTCTGAGATATTCAAGGGTGAAATTTCACGTGGGTCGCCGACGACCCAGTTTGCTTGCGGAGGGTCGAAGAGGAAGAATGTTGAAACAAACGCTATTTTGTTTGAGCGATCGAGGACATCGTCGCAGCGATTCAATGTAAAACGTGAAAGGAAAACGCGAAACGTAGACGTCAAGCTGCGCGAGAAGGCGGTCGCGACGGTGTGAAGCGGGTTTTCCAGCTTTTCACGCGGATACTCCCACGAGATCGGAAGTTCGCGATGCTTGTCTATTCTTCACGACTCCCGAAAGTGCAAAATGTTTTCGAACGCGAGCTAAAATCGGTGAAATAAAAGCCGGTGAGAACAAATGCTTCCAGAAAACTTCTCGGATCCTCACTTCTCTCTCTCTCTTTCTCGTTTATTCTTTTCCCCCCAATATGTTAATTTGATATAGGAATCGCTCAAATTTCATTAGAAATTGGAGGGCAAAATTGTACGAAAACGACGTGACTTCTTACGTTACGGATTTATGAATTTTTATGTTAGAAATGAAAGAAGCAGTGCATGGTTCAGATTAATATACGTTTTCTTTACCCGATTTACTCAAGGAAGAAATTCAATGTTGCTAGATGCGATTACTGCCGTCTTGTTTTTACCGAAAATAAGCTTATGCTGTTTGTCTAGTGCTAAGTATCATAAACACAAACAACGCAAGTTAACGATCACAAGTTCCCTGGAAAATGAACATTTTGCGAACGTAGAAGGGAAGAATATTTGAAAGCATTTAACTGCTAATTTTTGTATTTTTATCGTTGCTCGTAAATAGTCTCATAAATTATTTTGTAACTTGATATATCGTTTTAATGTTTTAGAAATGCTTCACTCGGGATGTCTTATATATGTTTGTTATTTTCTTTTTATACATATTTTGCATACTCTCGACATTTCATTATGTAATTTTATAAATTCCCTATAAATATTTTCGTCACAATTATAAAAATTAATCCACGTGAAACTATTTTATTAAACGATATTCATTTATTCATTGAAGCGTTTTATAATTGAAGACTATTAAAAATAAACGTTTCGAGAGTTTCTTCGTCAGATTCTGGTAACTAAAAACACGCATTGTTCTCACCGGCGGTCTACGTACAATTAAAGATTAACAGATCGACAAATGAATCCAAATATTTTTAACGTAATTTTGTAATTATCCATTTGTTACAAATAACTCGCTGCAGGCAGCTGACGCATCCGAGAACATTTCGTGTGATTAAAATTGAACTTTCTATATCTATCAACTATACATCTATCCCATAAATTAAAGTCCACCGAGAGGAGAGTCCTGGACGAAATTATTTCACCTCCGTCGAGATAACAATCAATTCCATCTGTAATATAGACCGTGATCCTATTTCTCCTTTATTATCTCTCATTTATTTCTCCTTTTGGAACAAACGAATAGACGATAAGTTTTTCTTCGTCTCTCTCACAATCAGTCTCTCATCTTTTCCCAACGGGTCTTCTCATTTTCCCCGTTTTTTTCCCCCCGACGTTCGTTTGATAAAAGAATCAGCCGAATCGCGCCACGAGAATTCTTTCGTGCGATTATTCGCGATTATCGACTCGTACAAACTCTCGCGTGTATGTTTTCATAATTTCACGGATTTCGTTCTGGCCAGCGTTAATTAACGTTAGGCGAAAAATCGTGGCTTATTGCGGCGCCGCGAGTTCACGGATAAACTCGAATTGTCGTCTCGCCGCGTTTGCTGGTTATTATTCGCGCGAGCAACCCTCTGTCGGAATGAACGACGTGATGCACCCACGACTGGTCCCTCGGCCTCTTTCATTCTCGATTCTCCGCTGTTCTTTCTAAATTGTCTCCGCTGTCCCCTTTGAGATTTTGAGAAGCTTTGCCTCGTCATTTTGCAAGCACGTTTTAATCTCGTTGCTTTAAACTCGAGAAAACAAAGCACGCTTCTTGATAATGATGCTAAGTTTCGGCCACGCGTCTCTTGTCGTACAGCTTCATATTTCAATTCGTTGTATTCCACGTAATTTATTCCTCTTAACTTTTTTTTTTTTTTGCAAAATTGTATTCTCACTTTTAAGACGTTTGGTGAATCATTGCAACGTTTGGAATTTCATTTCTACTCGTCGAGAAATAAAATTGTTTCTTGACGCATTAATTGACCAACTTGTGGTTGTGTTATAAATGCTTCAGTTCCTTTGAGTTGTCTTTCTATTTTTCTTAATAGTAACTATAAGGAACTTTCTTCATATTAAAATGTTTAAGTTAATATATATTTTCTTGATATCAATATATTTAAATTTATATATATATTATATTAAATTAAATAAATATTAAATATATTAAATTATATTAAATTATATTAAATATATATTATATTAAATTAAACTAATATATATACACACTTTTTTGATATCACTATTATTAAATTAACACATATTTGCCCCAATATTGAAAGTTGGAATTTGACAGTATTATTTATATATAATTATTTATATATTATAATAATATTATAATAATAATTCCAGGAATTTGACAGTATTATTTATTTTTAAATAAATTTGAAAAAAAACTTACAAAATATACTGCGGTTCTTAGTGAATTAATGTCAAAGATCATTTATCGTTCAAGTCAAAATCATACAACTCTCGTGACGACGATTAGTCAAATCTCGATTCGACGCGTCTAATGTTATCTACGCAGCGAGTTAAAGAACAAGGTTATTAAGGTAATCATCATCCGCAATATTTTGGTCGATGAATACTTAAACTGAAAATATCTTCTCTCTCTCTTTCTCTCTATCTCAATCTCTCCCTCGCCGTGGAAACTTTAGTGGTTTTGACGTTGCCCTCTGTGGCGCGTGTCTTTGATTATCCAGGGAGGAAGAGGACCGGCTGCGCCGGGATCCCCAACTGGTCTGCCAATTGGACTGTCCAGGCCGTCGACAAATCCCTTCTCTTTAAGACAAATGTTCGAGATGTTCGACTATCTGGAATTGGAATCTGTTTAACGTTGTAGGGATAGAAACGTTAGATGTCAAACTTTCAGCTATTTCCTGGATACTGTAGCAAAGGAGAAACGCCATTTAGATTTCGCTTAATATTTCATCGTTTTCGCCGTGGCATCGTTAATGCGTTCTGTGGCTGGAGAGAAGCAGCGAGTTTTGGCAATATTTGAAGTTCAGTACGGTATTCAACTGAAGGAAAAATGTTGGCAATTATTCTAACTTCTTAATTTCTTCTTCTTTACTCTTTAGTCTGTTAATATCTATTAACTTGTCTGAACTACTAGCTGTTCTCGATCAATAATAATTCAGTGGAAAGCGTTTCCTTTATATATATATATATATAATAATCGCAAGAGGAAATTTGTTGTTTACTAGATAGTAGTTTAAAGCTTCGAGAGTTTCATCCGTAGATTCTATTATACTAAAACTTTTATTCAGCTACGGGTTTGAATCCATGTTTCGAGGTTTTTGTAGAACAGTTGGGATATCTCGTTATACTGTTGATAAAAATACATAAATACATAAAATACAAAAAACACGTGGAAAATTTCTTGTACTACCTATTGAAATACAGTGATTCAGAATCGATCAACTCGTCGCGACAAAAATACCGAGTCAACTTCGACGAGCTAATTCTCGAGCAACTAAGTTCTAGAGAACGAAATTTCGTAGCCGCGTCGCTCGCGCCTCATTACGCGAGTATCGAAAGAGTTTTCTGCTGACAAGATATAGAGAAAGAAAGAGAGAGGGAAAGAGAGAGAGAGAGAGAGAAAAGTTTCGTTTGGCGTTTGCAGTTAATTAATTAAGGACATCGGGGCCGAGTTTCCTCTAATAAACGATGACAAATGAGAATCGATGCGGCTCGGTGGGACGCTGGCCGAAAAACTTTCCCATCCTGTGTGAATGAAATTTCGAAATTTCACCGCGTGAAACACGTAGACCTGGCTACGTGTATCGGAGCCCGAAATTCAATGGGCGGAAGCACGAAATACATATCTCATCGATCATGCTCGCGCCAATCACTTTCGTATCGGGATCGATCAATATTTGACGCTGCAAACACGGCCGTCCGCGCTTCTATTTATAATATAAAGCGATTCGCGTGGACTCACGGCCAGAATTTAACGAAAACCCGTTCTCCGTTTCGTCGATCGAGAGTCTTAATCACTTGGAATTCACGTTCTTTGTCTTTGTTGATTCAGCAGGGGCGTTCATGTGACAGAACGAGATGAAGAAGTGGATTGCTGACGCTGTCAGAAACTGCGTGTGCGAAGTGGCTAACCTTATTCTTTGCCAATTTAATCGAACACACACAAATTACGACGAGACGATGCAATGATAAAAATTGATGTTCTACAAAAATAATGTCATTTTTCGCTCACGAATGGCTCAATCGAAAAGAAATCTTCAATTCGAGAGGATCACTTGCTTCATTTCGAGAAATAAACTATAAAATACGTTCGACGTTCTATTTTTTATTTTTATTGTATATTTTGTTTCTTTATTTGATTTTTGTATATCTCTTATATCTTATTAAAATTTTAAAAATTGTTTCAAAATTATATATTATTCTATTCAATTTTTTTTTTTTTTTTGTATATAATTCTACCTAATTTAAAATTGTTTTAAAATTGCACATTATTCTACTTAATTTTTCAATTTATTTCGTCCCACGCATACATTTGACTTTTCTGTACAACAAACCGGCAACATCACCGTAGAATAATTTTTACAAAAGCACGTTCTATCTTTGGAAACTGGCGTTAAATTTATACGCTGAATCCGTCGAGCGACCGCAAGGGCGCATTAGCATTTTCGCGCGGCTTTCATTAAACGGGTCCCGATCCTATTCGAACCAAAAATTCCCAAGAAAAAGAAACACAGGCAGGCAAGAGGAGTCAAAAAATAAAAAGAGAGGGGAAAAGGAAGAAAGAAAAGAGTCCGAGGAATCTGGCTAAAAGCGACGAGGAATTCCTTCGTAAGTGCTCGAAAAATTCTCGTAAAAGTTTTACTTAAATGCATTTCTCGCATTCCACGTTGTGCGTTCCACGTTCGCCCACGTGACACCCAAGGTTTTAGCCCGCTGTAAATTTTTAAGCGAGTCCATTTCCTGCCGCGGCGTAACGACGTTTTTATTATTTCATCTCGTCATCGAGGAGACTGCTACTGGACCGTTGCTAACGAGCCCGTGGAAACTCTTTCTTTCGTTTATTAGTTTCGCGAAATATTAATGTCAACATGTCGAGGGAGGAGGAGTTGTTTATCTCCCTCTGGGAAAGGGGTTGTTTATCCGTAGAATTGAATTTTGCAACGGACAGAGGATGTCGCTTATTCGACTCGTAAATATCCCGAGCGTTATTATTCTCAAATGCAGCAGAAATCGTTGATTTCTTTAATTTGCTTTTTCAATCAACGACGTCGATTTATTTATTCCCCTGCATTCAACGACGTCGATTTATTTATTCCTCCGCATTCGTCAACTTAGGAATGGAGTTCATTTTTCCGAAAGATCTTTTATAATTTTGAAATTCCTCTTTTACGATTTTAAATTCCTTTTTCTATAAACTAAACATTAATTTCGTGTGTTTCTTAAAATTTTTACACGACAAAGATTTGTTAATTAACAGTGTCAGTCTTTGAAAATCAATTTTTATTGCGTGTAAGAATATTTCAAAACAGGTGAATACAAAGAATCGAAATAAAGTACTTCGGTTCACAATTATTAGTAAATTGTACGTCGTTTAAAACGTCGCAGTGATCTGAATAAATTTTTCTTTCACGTGAGATTTTGCTTCTTTCATCTCAAAATTTGTTACGGATGGAAATTTGTTACTAAGTAATATTATGCAACCTGTGACTAATAATATTGTGCAACCCGTGACTAGTAATATTATGTAACCCGTGACTTCCCTAATAATATTAGTTCAGCTGTGCAAGAGAGTCCCCTCCTTGAAAATTTCGCACAAGTAATGCTTCCTCTTGTATTATTACTGCCGCGTGAAACAACTTGTATGATTTGTCTGAGGAAATCTTGCAGCTGCGGTACTAACTAAAAATAACCTGCACAAATGGGAATAATTTGAGTTGAATTTAATTAAAAGTGGATAAGTATCTTTTCGCTTGATTTCATTCCTAAGATTCGTAAGACTAAGAGCACACTAGATTGATGTAACGAAACAAACGAAAGATTGAATCGGATTCCCTGTTCACGGGATTGTTATTTCAGAAAACTAATATTATCTGCTCGCAAATAATTCTAATTGCTTGATAATTTTTTGCTAATCAATGAATAATTTCTTTAGACTATTATTCAAATTCCTCGGCAATGTCTACTCGAAACATTAAGCCTTGCTTATTTACAGCATGTACATACATGAAGAATCAATCTTGCACAAAATGGAATAACAGTTGTTCACGTTTTATGCGTATGACAATTATACGAAAAATGTGAATGAAATTTGTACTTTGAAACACTATAATTAACTGACTTCCTTATGGCGCGGTATGCAACAATATTATAAATTAGAAAAGTACACAATTAAAAATAAAATTAGTCATTCCATTAAATTTCTTTTTTTCAAAGATTTATTTTCTCAAAAATAATATATTATCACATAACAGTTGTGTTACAATATACAGAGTATAGTCTTGTATTTTTTCTTGGTAAAATTGTAGGGGTATTAAAGTACACAAGTAGAAAAGTAGACAATTAAAAATAAAATTAGTCATTCTATTAAATTTCTTTTCTCGAAGATTTATTTTCTCAAAAATAATATATTATCACATAACAGTTGTGTTACAATATACAGAGTATAGTCTTGTATTTTTTCTTGGTAAAGTTGTAGGGGCATTAAAGTACACAATTAAGTAGAAAAGTAGACAATTAAAAATAAAATTAGTCATTCTATTAAATTTCTTTCTTCAAAGATTTATTTTCTCAAAAATAATATATTATCACATAACAGTTGTGTTACAATATACAGAGTATAGTCTTGTATTTTTTCTTGGTAAA
>NW_025110071.1:688448-713864 GCF_011392965.1 Frieseomelitta varia
AAATAATATATTATCACATAACAGTTGTGTTACAATATACAGAGTATAGTCTTGTATTTTTTCTTGGTAAAATTGTAGGGGCATTAAAGTACACAAGTAGAAAAGTAGACAATTAAAAATAAAATTTGTCATTCTATTAAATTTCTTTCTTCAAAGATTTATTTTCTCAAAAATAATATATTATCACATAACAGTTGTGTTATAATATACAGAGTATAGTCTTGTATTTTTTCTTGGTAAAATTGTAGGGGCATTAACCTACAAGCGAAAATAAGAGAAATATGTTACACGAAGTTTGTTTACAAACGCTTTGTCACAAAGCTGTAGGTACTTTTATTGTAATACATACGATACTTTTTTGTTCCAACGTATTTTGTTACCATTAACAATCTACGTGTTCGGTCACTCTCGTCGCATCGCCTGCTTGTTTGTTCATCGAATTTTATAATGAAGTTATAGCATGTTAAAATTGCCTATTGGGCGCAAAGGCTCGCTGAAAATGAAAGGGATTGTTTCTTTGTTCGTCGCATGTTTTTAAACGCGTTCGCCGTCACCAAAGAGCGGTGGAGCGATGGAGGACCCAGCGGACATATAATAGCATCGTCGATTGTTCTTTGTATCGAACGAAGTTCGTCGAACGCGAAAGGGGTGGGCGAGACCTGATAAAGGGCTCCCGTACTTTCTGGCTTGTAGCCCAGTCTACGTATTTGAATGCAAATTCAATCGAGCCACGATGAATTTTGCAATGCGATCTTTGGGAAACAGTGACACAGGGGACAGGTGGCGTCGTTGATTCGTCAAAGATTTCTAGCTAAGTTTAAGGCAGTGTTTACCTTGGATTCTCACACAGGTCTCGTTTTCGTTTTATCCACCGATCGCTTAGTTTATTCTTTATTCAGTCGCGTCACGTTTGTCGAAATGGGGAAAGATTTAAGAATAGTCTGCCTGTATATTTAACAACCGGCCATTAATTCGTATCGAAATATTCTGCGTATGTAAAATAAATACATTTTATAAATAAATACAATTAGTTAGGGGCAGAAAGAAGACAGCTTCACTTTTTGTTACGTATCCTACTTCATCAAGGAAGGATCTGAGCTTCACTTGTGTAAAAGAAAATTGGTTTCAAGCGAAAGTTTATCAACATGAATATTGCGTGACAATCAGTTTGCAATTTGCATTGCTTTTTCGTTCGTTTATTAAAATTACCGGAAATGAAGTGAATCTTTTTCATTGCAGTTCACTTCAATTATGTTTCTGTCTAAACAGAAACCAATATTAATTTTAACAGGAATGGTACCTTTCGAATAATTGTAAAAGAAGAAACTCTAAAATGCCGTCATATTAATTGGTATAATTAATTATCAAACTATTAGAAATTATCAAACTATTATTTCTCTGTCAGTAGATTACAAATATCTACATTATTTATACAAAATTTAAAAGCCGAGGAACATACGTGTATGAAAGATGTAAACATGAATATATTATGTGCGAATATTTAGAGTATACGTAATATGCAAAAATATACAAACTGTCGAGGATAATGGATTTTAAAGTATAAAGGAGATCTTTATTTGAATTTTATTCCAACTGTGTGTTCAGAAAAATATAAGTATGAAGTTTAATGTGAGAATTTTCGTATGAATTTCTCTCTGTGGCACATTATTGAAACGAACATTAAATGCACAAAGTTATTTGGGAATGTAAAGTTGAATAAATTCAGACAAATTGAAGGTTTAACACGATTATTGGCTTTCGAAAGTCTGTTATCTGTTGATCATCTTCTAAGATACTAAGATTTCTCAACGAGCGCTTAATTTAATATCAAGATGCCTCGGTTCTCGGCCTTTGAGAGTTCATCCACATCGATTTATAAGGTGAAACATCTTGACAAAACGACGAGAGAAATATCTCAATCCAATTAATGATTCGTAACTGGACTACTTGTGATTTATCTACGAAGATTTTTTTATTTGCTTGTTTACGAACGTGTAGGCGAAGTGTACAAGTTTGCAAAGGGACAATTTATCTTTACGTGAAAAAGAAACTGCAATACCAAGCGAACGATGTCGATCGAACTGGCAAGAAATTCCAAAAAAATTATGTACACGAAAAATTTATGAATTACGCAAATATTATACGGCACATGGCAACATAATTAACTGCACTGCAACAGCCGTGATTCGCTGTCGCAACTTTTCTTCGGCAAAATTCTGAAATGTTTGCACGTTCCACAAGGGAGCGACAGTATTTGCCGACAACGTTTCATGTTCTTGATGTACTATTTGTACTATATTTCCTTCGCATCGTCAGAAATATCTGCTGGTCGTGAAAATCGTGTACACCTCGACAATTCTGTGTCGCGCGAATCGACAAACTTTTCAGATATTTTTCTAATAACTTCGCAAATATAACTAGACTGCGGATGTTTACGTAAATTCGTGTCTTTGCGAACGCGATTAAAAAGAATTAGGATCTAAACGGAGACACGATTGAACGGATTGATTGTATCTTTAAATTTTTGTATGAACGCGGTCGAATTATATGAAAAATTCAGGAAAATCGAAACTGACAAAATTAAGTTTGTCAGTTGTGCAATAATTCAACTCTTAAATGGACTTTCAATTTTAGCTTGATGGCTCGTAACTTTCTTCGTAATAAATTTTTGAACGACGATGAGAATCGTATGAGCGCGGCGATAATGGTTCACTCAAGGATTAAAGAATCTCGAGTTAGAATTCCGCGACGATGAGAAACTGGTAAACTCCAAATTTTATTCGACTGGCGACGAAGTAATCAGAGTGATAAAAATTTATCGTGAATGTCACAAACGTAGTGCCGCGTTATTTAGACAAGTGAAATTTCGACTATCGACGTGTTAAACTCTGTTTCGGGTTTCAGACAATATCACCGCGTCCGTATGCCATAGAGTTATACTGGGAAGTTAGGAACTATGGCAAACGTTGTTGCGATCGCGGAAGACGAAGTTTATTCGTTCGGAGTTGGGAAAATCATTTACCGTTGGTGAGCCACAAAGTGAGGACTGGAAGCAGATTTTGTAAAAGCCGCCTCTTCATTCTGAGTTATTTCCCACCTGAATACGCTACTTTGATATCGATCCGGGACATAATTTAACGTCTTGGGAGCAAAACCTTCCCGGGGACTTTCAATTTTTCATTTTAAAGCGGTTTAAACGTTATTTATACCCTTTTAATGAAAGTACCTCTCCTAGTTCCGTAATATTATCACGTGTTTCAGCAGACGTAATATTAAATTGTAGCATTTGACGCATTGGAAAAGGAATCATGCGAAATTCTGCGAAATTCATCAGAACGCTCTGATAATAAAATCGTACTGTATAATATTCGTATAGTACTCATTTAACCAATAGCAATACAAAATTAAATTTGATACGTCAGCCAATGTCTCATTCAGAGACATCTGTTTCTAATATTCCTAATTAATTAGTATTAATATTCCTAACTCTAGGAATTTTGATATTCCTAATTAATTAGTATTAATATTCCTAACTCTAGGAATTTTATAACTCTTAATTTCTCATTCAGGAACATTTATTTCTAATATTCTTAATTAATAATTAGTTTCAATATTCCTGATTTTAAAGTTACTCGAAAACTTCTAGTTTTTAATATCTTTAATTACTCGAAAGTAAAGCTTCCTTATTTCTTTAATTATTTGTATTTATATAATACACACATAATGACAATATGAATTTAAATTTCACGCGTCAAAGTGTAATTTCTCATTCAGAGACGTCCATTTCTATTATTCTTAATTAATGATTAGTTTTAATACTCCTGATTCTAAAGTTACTCGAAAACTTCTAGTTTTTAATATCTTTAATTACTCGAAAGTAAAGCTTCCTCATTGCAACAATTTCTTTAATTATTTACATTTATATAATACACACTTAATGACAATATGAATTTAAATTTCACGCGTCAAAGTGTAATTTCTCATTCAGAGACGTCTATTTCTATTATTTTTAATTAATGATTAGTTTTAATATCCCTGATTCTAAAGTTACTCGAAAGTGAAACTCTTCTAGCTGTCTCTCCATTTATTCATATGTATGTGTAGCACGCGTTTAACCAAATACGTAGCAATAACAACACGAAGTTAAATCCAGAACATCAACCCAATCCTCATCCACGTTTCGCCTCGCATGCGAAATTCCAAGAATTTTGTCACCTCGAAGAAACGGCGCGTTCGAAGGTCTAAACTAATAACAGGAGAGATCGTTCCCGCGTAAATAAGGTCGTGTGTGAGTTGAAATCAGTCGTAGCTCGCACACCGCGCGTGGTTGCCAGTATCGTTCGCGTTTCTTCCTCGTTCGCAGACTTCCCGTGTTAATTCCGAGTTCGCGATGCCTGTTACGTAGATCTCTCGCGGTCCGTTCGTCGTGTTATAATAATGAATTATTTGACCGGCGACAGTGACGTTTTACATCGTGTTTTATTCGCGTAGTCGGTTCGTGTGATGCGGTGACGTTGCGTTTCGTGCCTTGCCGCCTAGCTATTGATAAGTTATGAGCTTGGTGCCACGTTCGTGTTGCATTACGGCGGAAGCTGGTAAATAATTTTCGGCGTTGCCGACTACTATTACGAGGCATTCCGGCATCCCAAGGTAGGAAAATTATAATGTCTTCGTTTTTGCTAATATTCATTGTTTGTCTTTCATTGGGATGTGAGCGTGTTGATTTGAATTGAGATGCGTTTCTCAATTTAATGATGGTATTGCCATCAACACGTTGTCATTGCTGTATATAGTCAACCATAGTCAATCTATAGATATACAGTATACGTGATACTATCAGAATTTAAATTTTTGTCAATAGTCTAGATAGTCTGTAGATAGTATTATGAAGATTCAAATTTTTTTTATTATTGTCTATCAAGAATATATTTAAATAAGAATGAGAATATATTCGGTTGCATGATAAGTTCGTTTTGAAATGAGTTGTATAATTTGAAAAGCTTCGTCTTTGTGTTAAAAAAAAATTGTACGCCTATAATTGTGTATCTCTTCGTTCTTTCAATTATACGTATCCTAAACTTAGTCTTAGGTAAAGAACATCTTCCGCGTATCGAGAAGATTAGGTTAGGAGTAATCCAAAGAACGTGAAGATACACAAATTAGGATACACAAATAGATGGAATATTAAATCTAACCTGTAAAGAATATCCGTGTATTGAAAAGATTAATATTCTATCGTTAATAGCACAATAAACTTAAGTTCAACAATTATTATATAAGTTCCGTATCTTTTGTAATAATAAACAATTCTTTTAATATATTTGATATTACCAATTATATTGTCAATTTTATATTATACTTTAGATTTCTGTTTCCATATTACGTGCTTTATTCAGCATTGATAGATTATGTATGTATATTCTCTACTGCAGACGATGTAAAAAACAGTTTCTGTAATGGATACTTTTAATATTCTGAAAAATGGCGACATTAAATGGCGAGCGAATTTATTATACAATTTAATATTTACTATTATTGAAATTTTTACTAATTATTTATAGATTGACTAATCAGTTCATACATTTATTTTTACCATTTCATTTCGATCGCGATGTACTATCGGTCATTTCTAAAAATTCTACATCTTATGCATAGGTTGGTATAATGTTTAATGAAAGAAGAATTATCGAGTAGGGGTATTTTAAATGTAGAGATTTGATTATGAATGCATTGCGTATTTTTAGTATATATTTAAAGATTTGGAGGAAAAGTGCCACATTTTTTTTGAAGCTCTTTCATTTCTGATAAATACTATATTCTACGATTTAATTAATTCAATACAAATTCAAGTTTTTCCGAAATGCGGTGTTTTTTCACGGACTCTTATTTTTTTTAAATACGCAGTTCACGTGCCATATCTACGCTAAACGTACCAACGCTCGCTCAAAATAACTGGTTTAAAAATTTGATTTAAAATTCTGCATTCGTTCGTTCATTTAACTCTTGTTTAAAAAAGTGAGAAAAGTTTAATTTTTTTTCTTACTGTCCGAAGTTTACCTTGCTCATTCTTTCTTGTATGAAATTAACAATTATTTTTATTTCTTTCGTAAAAAAAGATTTGACAATTACAACGGAAATATATATATATATATATATATATATATATATATATATATATAACGTGCCAACATTAATTATGGCTAGTCTTAACACTTTGTGATTGGAATTATGGTTCATCAACTTGAAAGAAAGTGCAGTCTTGCGGAATACGAATTCGAATTTTCAATTTTAAACTGATTGATCAATACAAATTCTACGTAATGCCTATCCATATAATTTCAACGCTTTGCATCTGACACGACGTTACAATAATAATATTAGTTGCAATGGAATGTTCGCCAAGGACTGAAGAGAAAATCATAAAGCGAGAGGGTTAATTCCTCGATACACGTTTCACGTGTCACACGTGCGCACGTTCGGAACCGCGATCTCTGATATCGAACAGTGTCCACTGGCGAACGTGATCGAACATCGTCGCGATCTTTCATACGTAAGATACTCGGCGCGGTCGCGATTTCGCACGAAAGCGGCCGTCCATCCCTTGGAACGAAATCACACGGTTCAATTTCACGGGTGAGGGCGCTCCACGCACGTGAAATTCCCCGCCGCGCGATATATCGGCTGGCGGCACTCGAACAGCAAGATACTGGCCACGGAAAAATGCTCCGGAAAGGAATATCGATAATTGCTCGTGAGGAACCGATCGACGTTCACTCAATAGCCTCGGCCCCGTTTGTTCCGATCACCCTGTGTGTTTGGCCGGAAGCTAATAATCCGCCGCTGGAAACCGAAATAATACCGATCGATCGAAAAATGACGGCGGATTAATTAAAAATCTCGGATCTATAGCCGCTAGGCGGCTAGGCGATTTTCAATCGATCGGTGGCGCATCGCTCCGCGATTTAATTTGCCGGGCGTATTCGAGCCGGAAACGAAAAATGTGAATGAATATGTCTATGGATTCTACACTCTGCTTTCGCTGAATTTTAAGTAACGCGGATGCCCAATGAAGCTGATTTTCTAGTTTTAACCGTGCATTGTTTCGTTGTAATTGTATTTTCCGCTGTTATTCGTCAGCTCTGAGTTATTATTCCGTTTCGTTTGATTTTCCGCCGATATTCGTTCCACTTCCCGCGAATTGAAATGTTTAAAAAAATACGTCCCTTCTCTGTTTTCTTTTTTCTTTTTCCCTTTGAATTTTCCTCGTGAAGGATTTCTAATTTTCGCGTGACCCTTCTCTCTCTCTCTCTCTCTCTCTGTCTCTCTCTGTTTTAGTTTTCGTTCTTTCTGCCGCGAATTGAAGTTAAAATAAAATTGGTCCTTCTTTTTTTTTTCAATTTTCGAGGGGTTGTTTGTCCATTCTCCTTGTTTCTTGCGCGCTTTTTCGTCGTGTGTCTTTTGATGGAAATCAAAACTACGTTGAAAGAACAGCGGTTTTTCTTTATCGCGAATCTCGCGCAGTATTTAAAAATATTTCGTCTGTTGCTCGCTGCTTGACAAATGGTACATCCGTCATCGAGGTGGACAGCGTGCTTCCCAATTTCTCATACACAGAGAACAAAAACGTGCGTATTTTCTGTCAAATTTCTCTTTTGACTTAAAAAAACGAAAAAAAAAAAGAAGTAAACGAAGGAAACAAATGGCAAATTCGTACAAATGAATAGGAGAAAAATATTCCACCGGAGGGGAGAAAAAAAAGAAGTGTAAAGAATTTTCCGTTCATACCGCGAATTAAATAGTTGCATCCATCTCTTCCACCGTTTTTCTACTTTTGGACACGAAGTCTCACTCGGTATTGAAGCCTTTAAATCCTAATTAACGAGTCTCCATTGTTCCCTAAACAATCAATCCTTTCATCATTTCTTTTTTTCCTGACCCTGTTACGAGTGAATCGTAGTTTCTCAAAAACAAAAGCATGATTTTATGCTTTACAACAGAAACGGGGAACTGTTGTATTCCTTTTTTCGAAACTTAGTATAATCTTTTTACGCGGAAAGTTGAGTGAAAAACTTGTTTGCTCCCCCCCCCCCCCGGGTATCGGAGTTTATTAAAAAATTTTCTAATTAAAGAATAAATTCGCACGATATTAACGAAGAAGAGATACACGGCATAAATGAAAATAATAATAATACCGCCTCGTTGTAATGTTGCCTTATTGAAATTAATAGCACTGATATTAATGTCGCTTTTGTTTTAATATGAAAGAAGAGCAGACAATTACGAAATGGCAGTTTACGTTGCGAACGCTGATGGAAACTTTTTATAGAGAAAAAAAAATTGAGAACAAGTAGAATTAAATTGAGAGGAACTGGACTAGAATTACGGGATTAATTACACTATATACAGGATATTAAAAGATACAATACACGTGCAAGAATTTTATTCCTTTCAGATCTAAAGCAGAGAAAAAGAACTTTAAGATTAAATATGCATTTCACGTGGAACAAAAATTTATTTTAAATTTTTAATTTTGGAAAAAGGGGGAACTAAATTAGAAGGAGCGAAACTAATAGTCTGTGTGAAATTGGGGCAAACTTGTCGCTTGAAATATTTGAAAGTTCGACTTCAGTTTCATCGTTAATGTTAACTTTTTTTCGGACGATTTGTTCCCAAATTTATCTCCTGCCGATTGTTCATAAATTTAACGTGCTTGAAAGATCATAACCGGCTTGTAGAAAACAATCTCTCATCAATGTCACTGTTATTGTTATAAATTCTAGGAAAATATATTTCTTGATCACGTATAAATAGTGTTATACTTTATCGCTATATTTAAAAAGAGACTCGCACGACAAAAAGAGAGAAAGAGAGAGAGAGAGAGAGAGAGAGAGAGAGAGAGAGAGAGAAGATACAGAGATTACACGATTCCAAAAGGTAATGAGGCAACTGTCCCCGGAAGTGGAAAACCAGCCATCAACCGTACACCTCTAAGATCGTGTAGGAAGCGCGTAAGCTCGAATGCGCGTCACGTATTTCGAGACACGCGATCGAGTGTCGCGGCGACAATTTGTTTGATTTATCGACGCCCTCGACACTCGGCGAACCGTGGCGCGGCGACACCGCCGCCGCCGCCGCCGCCATCGACTTGCAATCGATACCGACGTTTTGAACTAAAGAGAACTAATCGCCCGGTCATTCCGCTCTGTTCCACGATTCGAACACTCGAATCGACGAAACCTAGTTGCCCGAGATAAACACCCGTAACGTTGCCATCCTCGGCGATTTACAACGATTCCCTCGTCCTCCGCGGACTCTGTGAATCCACGGTCTAGAATGGAAAAATCCGAGGGAATCGTTATTCGAATTCGTGGAAATTCACGGTCGCGCGCGCGCGAGAGAGATTGGGAACGATTTTCGTCTTTCTCTCGATCGTATCCTTCTTTCTCCTTCTCGAAATTTCCGTTTTTCTCACGTGTCCACGTGGCTGTTCAACACAAAATCCATTTCACATCCCTTTACCATGGTTTTATCTTGGTCGCGACGTTTCAGTTGACTGGAAGGTCTCGCGCGGCTCGAACCGTTTCAATTCGATCTCGTTCGGGAGAAAACGTGGCTGTTTGTGTGTGTGTGTGTGTGTAGCGGAATATCCTACGTGTCGATTACTACGCCGTCGTGTAATTTATTTGTGATTTGAATGAAACACGAGAATGGAAAGAGGACCTGTTGGAGGTCCGGTGGCGAATCGCGTGCCACGGCTCGTTTGTATCGCTCGGTTACCAGATCGCGCGGATTCCTCGCGGAAATAAACGATGGACCCAGCGTGAAATGCTCCTGGTAAAAATCGCATCGCTACTCTGTAATACATTTTCGATGATTTGTGCGCGATGACCGGCTGATTTATCGGATTCCGGTTTGATAGATCGATGGAGTAGGTGAACGTTCGTTCAGAATGAATCCGCCATTTGCTATAATTTTATTTAGACGGGTCCGTTAAAACTTCTATGCCAGTTTCACAATCTTGTTCTTGTGTAATAATAACATATTGCAGGTTATATTATATGTTAAAAGTAGAACAATATAATTTATAATATAATTTTACTACTAATTCGAGTTTTTTTTTTTTTTTTTAATAAAATTATTAAGGAATTAATTTTTATTACGGGGGAGTTTCAATCAGATTTTATGTTTTCTCTTGAAATATAAGTAATGAAGGAAACATTCATATATATGATTGCTTGAAACGATGCTAAGTAGCTTTAAATATTGTATATTTTTATATTCCGATAGAATTTCTAGGAGATTCAATTTTTATAGCTCGGTTTGTAGTCGATGAGTTGCCTCGAGTATGTATATATATATATATTTTTTTTTAATGTATTTCAATCTTATATTCTAGTATCGATGTTAAATGACAGTGTAAATAGAAATAGATTATTTTTAAATGCAAAGAAAGACTGTTTTAAAATCTCAGAGACAAGACTCGCGATGCGTGAGAAAATAAATTTTAAAATGAATTAAACAAGTTTCATACGAAAAGTTTGTACAATAATGAAAACTTATGATCGATCATTTTGTCATTACTTTAATACAGTTCCCCGTAACTCATGAAATTTCAATGTGAAGACACGTTTGTTGCGAAACAACAACGTGCAAAAAAAGAAACGGAGGAAAATAGCAATTTAGCAGGATATAAAATCACGAAGGATTAACGATCGAGTCAATATTCTGGCGAAATGAACGATCAATCCTGTTTATTTATTTGGGAAAGGCTTCCCTGAAAAATTACTTCCAATCGAACGGGATACACCGTTCCCGATTGTTTCGATAGACGTATTTATAAAACCGTCTACTGATCATTCTGTGTGAAATTTAACTGATCCCTCCATATGCTCGAGTTTTTCCATTCACCGGTGGCGCACACACGAACCTCCATCCGTCCCTTCCACACATATCCGATTATAAATTGAAACGAGAAACATCGTGTGTGTATAAATTAAATCGCCCGTTTCGCCGGATTGTTATTACGATGAAAAGATCGATTTGCAAATAACGATCTACAAGTTGCGTTTATAACGGCTAGCTAAACATTGTTTGCCCGGGGTTTATTTCACGCGGAAAACAAAAATTCGAGAATTTAAAATAGAAAAACACAGTGCAGGGAGGAAAAAAATCGAATCGGCCATTCAACGCTGCGCGCGAATAAATAAGCCCCCCTCGATATTGCTTTTGTAGCTGAGAAAATCAATAAACTTGTGAATTATTCCAGAGAGAGAGAGAGAGAGAGAGAGAGAGAGAACGGCTCGAATCGTGGCGCGAATCCGTCGTTGGGTAAAAAAAAAGTGAAAAAAAAAAAAAGACATAAAAACGATTCGGGTATTTTATAAAACGTCCGATGATTTCTACAATTTATTCTCGTAACAAATGACCGAGGTTCGCCGACCAAATTGTGCGCACGTGATTGTATGTGCGTCTATGTTTTCTTTTTCTTTTTTTTTTTTGTTTTTCTGTTTTCATCCGTAGATAAACTGCAATCACGGACGAGTAATTCCTTTCCGCTATTAAAAACGAATTTGTAATTTACTTTATTACTTTGTTCGACTTTTCTCCCCATCTTCTCAATGTTTTGTTTTTGTTTTTAGAAAGTTCAGATCATTTCCACTGTTCCGATTTCTGTTTAGTATGCTCAGTCGATGGCGATGATCTCGAGATGTTCGACGAAAGTATTGAGACAGTAATGTCTCTTTTGTCGAAACGAATAGTCTCGCTCTTTCTCTCTGTTCTTCGATGTTCGAGCTAATCTCGACGGCCGTACAATTTGCCACGTCATTAGCATAATTAGCGGCTGAGTAATTTCTACTTAACACTCATTTCGCCGGAATTCCACGCCGTGCACAGTTGAGAATCGGACTTTCATTCCGTTGTCAAACATTGTCCGAACGAGGGCTAATTACCTCCTTTGTTTCAGGATATATCGCTTTCAGGATAGGATCGTTTGTCACGAGAGAGGGGAACAGTTAATCTCAATTAATCGAGAACGAACCAAAAATTCCTCTCTCAATTTATAACGAACGATTACTTCAATCACGTTTGTAATATTCTAAATTCGTTGTTATTATTTTATTATTTCAAGTGACATTGACAGGAAATGTTGTACGTAATTTCGAGTTAATTATTTGAATACGAATGTCAATTGATCTCGATAGAAATGGAATGTCCATTCGTAAAGACATTCTCTGCAACTTCGTTTTGATTGACGTAAAAGTAGAAATTGAAATGTCGTTCTCTTTCGTTAAATGTTTCTATTATTAAACGGCGGTCGCATGTTTTCCGTGCACAGGCATTTAAAAATTTACCACCAAATTTAAATACAAAACACGGATGTCAGAAAACCTAACTATCGATAAATTTGAAAGTCAAAGAATCAAAAGTTGGAGTGTGCGAGATTTGCACGAAATCGGAAAATAATGAATACAAAGAAAAATTTAATAAGATTCTTATCGCAATGTGTAACGTAGTTTCTTAACTCTTTGGCTACATGAGACAAAAAAATATTGGATCGTAAGCAAATTTTAACTCAACAATTGCATCTTTCGTTAGTCATCTATTATTTAAATTATTTTACGAGTTATTTCATTTAATATCCTTAAAATGAAAAGCTGTGGTAATAAATTAATCACAAAAAGACACAAATATCCTCTGTCTACAAAACGAATTACGAATGCAAGAAATGTGATCTCTGTTATCTATTCCATGTTTCGAATTGTACCATGCCTTACCAGATCGTTAGATATATTATGAAATGAAGCTTGAAGTTACTCTTAAATGGTATCCAATACAGAATACGAATGAATAAACAACACCTTGTTCAATGTAATTCAATTCAGTGTTTTGATTGTTTCAATATACTTTCCGAGAAATGTACACTGACGAAACATTTCGCCGTTCTCAGTCGCTAGATTCGAAGTCTGCCGTAGCCAAGGGCGTTCAGAAACGATAAGTCGTAGAAATTCGAACAAAGTCGGAACGACGTTCTCGATGTTTCATGGATGTATTCACATCGTTGGTCCAAACGGAGCCTTACGTTTCGTGTTAAACAGCTTGTCTGCAATCTAGGAATCGCGCACATACTTGCAGCGAGTGCCGTTGCATATCAATCAGCAACGACGCGCGTCGAAGTTCAATTTGAAGGTCAATTTGGAAAATAGGTATCTCGGGCATGCTGTAAATCCCATTGCAATGCAAACTAAATCACCGTTGCCAGACGCTCAACTGCAATTCTATACGCGCATAAATCCTACGGGGGAGGCCGCGCCGCCTGATATAGTTGGCGGGGCTTTATACAACGCTGCGGATATATCGCAATTCCTCCTTCTCGCAATTGCGAGAGTCAGCGAGAGAATCCTCTCGTCGCGTCAGAATTCCTATCGCGATAACAGCTGATTGATTCGAAACGGCGCCAATATCTCGCCGAGCTGAAAAATCCGGTTATAGAGAACGGATCTCTGTACGTCGGGCTCATTCGTTCCCCTAATAAAACGCGACTATCCAACGGAATTCGACGATACGACGTGTCAATTATGCTCTTCGGAGGCATGCACCTCGCCTGCTTTGTTTCTCTGCGAGTGAAGTTCGTTGGCGATAGATTTTGTTATTACCAACGTCGAGATGATATGTGCGCGTGCAAATTCGGATGACAGTTGATTGCTCTTCTTTTTTTTTTTTTTTTTTTGGTCACAGTCTCGATTGATTTCTTTGCTGCGATTAATTGATTAAGAAACTTCTTATCTTAAGAAGTAAAGTCCATCGTGTTAGATTTTTACTTGTTGTATATAATATTCTAGACTAATATATATATATATGTAACATTTTATAACATATATAATATATGTTACAACATTCTGTAATATTCTAGAATAATATATAGACTAGCAATCGTCGACGTGATGCATTAAAATTGAGATGACAATTTATTTTTCTTCTTTGTTTTTTTTTTTTTTTTTTACAATATGAACTAATTTCTCTGCTGCGCTTCTTAAGAAGTGAAATTCATTGCGATGAATTTTGACTTATTGTATAGACTGACGTTGGGATGGAAATTAATCGAGAATGATAAATAAGATTGGGAAAACAATTTATCGAGAAGTAAAGAAGCAAAGGTCCTCTAAATTTTGCATTTATGGAGAATATTAAGCTTCATCTAGTGATAAAAAAAAAGTAATATCAATAATATACCTGTAAAATTATATATATGTGAATAATAAATGTGTTACATTTAAAAAAAAGTGGAGCTAAGCCACCTAAATAAATCCAGTAGTTGTCATAAGATGTGCCCCCCAAACAGAACAAATGTTTTCTCGAATTCTCGAGTAATTGCGTGAAAAGATTGAAAATGATACACTCCGTGTAACATTACATTGTTACAATTACTAGACGAGGATTAGATATGTAATCGTGCATGTCGTTGGCGCGAGAAAGTAACGTCCATGTATCCTACGTTGTGCAGAGTCTGTAAAAATCGATAGGTTCGTTAAAACCGGTTAATTCCATTCGTTCCTGGTCGAAACTGCCAGCAGACCACGGGCTACTTGGAATTTCAGCTGTTTCGCGAGTAACGAATTTCTCTGGTATTCCGTAATTTTCCACCTCCTCCACCCCTCCCTACCCTTGGAACTCGCGGAAACTTTTGTGCATGCTCGCCTCAAAGGTTTCTCAAAAATTACCATAAATTCGCTGACGCTGCCGGAACGTTCACTCGTATTCACTGATTGAATCCTAATTTTCCACGGGAATTAACCTAAAGCGGCCTTTCCAGTTTGAATAAAAGCAGAATCTCATTCGCGTTTATACGAGATGTGCGCGCGCTAGTCAAAATATTTCGTTGCAAAGCCGTCGAGAAGTTAATACCAGCGGCAACGCTATTAATTTTGATATTTTGAAAATTTCGTTACGCACATAATGAAACGTCCTCCTCGTCGAGTCTTGTTTATCCTTTTCCGCAAACGAAATGGAATGCTTTTTTCTGCTCATTGTCCAACAAGGAGTTCGCCCCCTCTTGACCAGTTCTATTTTCCTTTAATATACAGTGAGAGTCGAACAGTGAATGTACATACACCTAGCGAAAGGTTCGTGGTTCGTGTAGCAATAAATATAAAAATAAAATTGAATAAATACGAAATATAATAAATTTGTTATATATATCAAGATTGGCGTGGTAATATAATGGTATGTAATATTTATGATATAGAATATAGAATCAGACACATTTTATAAGTATTAATAGGTACGAACAAATTTTATAAGTATCACCAAACATGATGGAGATAATATTACGGTTTGGAATAGTATGCCAATTTTTGGAGTCGGAGAATTGTTAGAAAGATTACTTTAATTAACAGATTCAGATATCTTAAAACCTAGAATAATAATAAAAGAATTTAACTGCAAGTGTCACAAAAGTGTCGAAAGTCTTTCGGAAGTAAACCGCGAAAAAGTGACCAAAGAATGGATTGCTGTTACGTTTCAAGTCGACTAATTCCCCTAACTTAGAGTCTTCAGGTCCAGTACTTCAAAAATTTCTAGGAAATATTATAGATGAATTTCACACCCTCAAATCTTTTATTCTCACTGTAAATCTTTTTCTCCATTTTTTCTTCTTCTATTCCCTTACTCCAGTTTCTTTCTTTTTCCGTTCTATCTCTATAAAGTACGAGAGATGAAACAATGTAAGAATCTTCAACTTGTGGATAGCAATTGACCGTGTTAAGCTCGTGCAAAGGATAACAGCCTGATTGAAAAACAGAGGGTCGACGGATAATTTCTCTTTTCGATCTCTGAAAGCAAACGTTCCTCCTAGTCGTTGGTTGCCTCTACTCGTTTCTCAGACTCTCTAGCTAACCGTGGACTGGCTGTCGAGGAAGTATTTGCAGGCGACTGTACAGAAACCCAATTTAGTCTGCGGTCGACTAATCCTATCCTACTACATACCATCAGTCGATAGCTCGAGCTAGAACCTTCTCTCACCCCTTGTTTCATCCCTTCTTCTTCTTCATCCACCCTTCGTTGTCTCTGTTGTTGCTGTTCGTACGTTCGTGTGCAGTTTGTTTCCACGATTCCCTCGAAAGCGTTCGATGCTTGAGATCGGTATTTTTTTTTTTCAGAAGGACCTTTCAAATAGATCTTTCTTTTTTTTTATGCACACATGTAGAATTTGTAACGATAGTTGAAATAAAGGCAATTTTATTGTAGGAGAATGTAAAAAAGGTACATTATTAGGTGCTTTATAACTTATTACAGGTTGCTTGTAGATTGGCATTTTTAATCGAATCGAGAAATTTCAATTGGTACTAATTAATTTAATATTGATAATTTTAAAATAAATTAATTTTTTTGTCCACGGGTTTTTGGAATGAAAGCACTTACACGGAGTGCTCGTGTAAAAAAAGAAAAAAAAAAAAAAAAAATAAACGAAATAACATTTATTGGTCACAATATCTATATGTTTTCTCTATGTTTTATCTTTTCAAAAATAATATTGACACATATAGATATTAAATTTAGAGAATCCAAGAATAATCTAATTATCAGATCAAGTCATTCCGGAACGATTCACAATATTAATATAAATATCAATCAGCACTAATGGTAATAAATCGTCGATGTTAATAAATTTTCTTTCATGATTAATAACAAGAACGATTGAAATTTCAGGAGTAATTTAACAAATCACGAACCATCTGATTATTCTGTAAATCTAAATGAGAAATTGGTAATTTCTCCATTCTTGGCGAGAAAGAAACTTCCAATTTTTTCCCATTCTCGAGAGTTTATCGATATTTTTCGTTGGTAAATGATCGCGCAGGAGGGGAGCTCGGCCAATACACGCGACGCGTACAGATGCCTGGAGCGGAGACGATATAAGGGAACAAAGTTCGAGGACGGTGCAAAGGTGGCATAAGGACCGAAAAATGTGGCGTCATCGTCGAAATATAAACCGATAGGGCATTGGTTACACAGTCCAGGCCACGGTTCAGACACGGTTGACGCGACATAGTTCGCGAAACGTTCGCGAATAGTTTCGCCAACAATTTTCCTCAGCATTTTATGGCCGTTCTACGAGAGAATCGCCCTGTTGTACGTGCTACCAGGTCCGCATTGCGTGCTTTCCTCTTCGTGGCTTTCTCCTGCCGGCTGTTCGAGAAAGAAGGGGAAAAGAAGGAAAAGAGAAAAAAAGGATGGAAAGAGCGACAGAGGGTAGAAAAAGAACGGTTTCGTGCGACCAGCGGGGTTTAATGACGCCGAAGAACGAACTCGTGGGAGGGGAATTTATACGTTTATGCATTGAATGAAACGCGAGCGTTCTCGTTTGGCTGTGCCAAAAAATGTGCAACAGCGGTGTCTGGTCTCGCTTTGCTCCGTTTGATTCATACGTATTCCTCGCAAGTTCCTTGAAATACGCGAGTCTCGTTGAAAGGTGGAGAATTCTTAAAATTCGGCTACTCTTTGAAATTAAAGGATCATCTTGGTAGCGACTGCTCGATATTCTGTCACTGGAATCGAAATTTTGTGAAACAGAAATTGCCGATATCGGTTCGCAAGTGTGAACGTGGTTTTTCTGAGAATCGAGCTTAAAATTTTTGAGAAACTGCGTATCGCGTCGAACCTTCCGTCGGATAGGATAATTTTACAAATTTTTCAATTTAAGAAATTATAAATAATACGGATCGACGTTTAATCATTCCTTAATCAAGAATGAAAACGGAGAGGAACAGAAGCAAATTTATTCTAAAACAAACGGCAACAGTCTCGATAAAATTCGACACGTGTGTACAGGTGCGACGTTAGAAGCGAAATAATCTGTAACCGATGCGGATTCCACTGTCAGTGGGAACAACGAGGCAAAGTGATACAAGTGGTCAGATAATTAACATGGCCACCGGCGAATTCCTAAGTGACGGCAGATTACATGGAATTTTGCTTTCAGCGGAATCCAAGTGGCGGCTACTGGTATCGCGTACGCGTGCAAACAGATCGTGAAACCGTTGCAAATCGATTAACTTATCACAGACGTCCCGGCCTCTTAACCAATTGCCTCCAATTATTCAGCCGGTCAAACTGTAACTAACTAACTTGTCAATGGTTCACGCGTTATGCACCTCGCATCGATCGTACTCGTGTAATCGATGAAACTGATTAGCCAGGACGGTTAATAGTTAATCGAATAAATCGATCAAGTAATATTGTGGACCGACCGATTTGTCCTCATAACCTGTGTGGTTGGTCTCTAGTCTGTAATTGGTTGATCGCGTTAGCCAGAATGAATTGATCGGTCCGTTCTCGTCGACCGATTGATGTTTATTGATCGTTCTGTTTGGACAACTCTTTTTCATTTGCTTCTGTTTCGAGTGGCACGCGAATTGATGAACTTGAATAGAATTTGGATATGCATTTGTTGGTTGGGAAATATCGGCTCGTTGCGTTTGTTGAGAAAATACTTGAAACATTTTATTTTATTGTCAGTGCGATACGAATGAAACGATGAATGTATAATAAAATAGACAATACTAAACTACGGAACAATATTATTACAAACTATTATGTGATACTGTAATAAAACTTATAATAAACTGGAAAGGTGGAATTAATATCGAATGTCAGTAAATATTATTCCAATATGTCTAATTGACAGATTCTCAAAGATTGAAAAAAAAAAATTCATTTAAAATACTTTGACAACTTTCTTAAATTTGTTTCAATCTACGCGTTTCTGTTTCGCTTGTGAAGCGTTCGATTTTTAATATAATATATTCTTTGATGGTAGATTCTTTTTTAAAATTTAAAAATTTAAAAATTCCGAAGACAGCGCGTCCGAGTTAATATAATGTTACGTGAAATGATTGCGTTCCACGCAAAAGGGGGTAACGAGATCTCATTTTCCAAAACTTATTTAATTCCATTAACGTGAAAATTTTATTATACTCGGCAGCACTCGTAATTCAAATTTTTTTTTTTTTTTTTTTAGCTCGGACCTTGTTCCTTGAGCAAGTATACTAAGAATTATTAACATTAAGCTGATAAAGAGCTTTTTAAATTAAAGCTGTTTCCTGGCATAATTACACTGCGGCACGGAGCAAATCACAACGTGAATACAAGCTGGTGGGAGACGAAAGTCTTGAAAAACATGAAGTCATCGCGAGGCTGGCATTAAAAATGCAAACCATCGACTCAAGAAATTTGTTTTTCTTTACACCTGGGCATCCGGCGCCCGGAGATAGGGTCCCAATTTATTGCGTTGCGAGGCAGTCAGTCTCTAGAGCGTGTAACAGAGTGCAGATTTCTTTTCGCGTTGTATACATCTACTTCTCAGAGTCGCGTGGGTTTATGATCCTCATTCACCTTCGTAGAATATAATCTGTGTTAAAAATATTTCATTCATTTTTAATGCACAATTTCACGAATGTCTGTTCGTATGTAATTTCTCAAGCATGTCGAAGGCTCCGAAGCTTTTCTGCATCTTCCTGGAACACGTACTCGTTTGAGCTCGCTACATTAGATCAACAAAGTTGCTTTTTCGGTTGTGAGATCGTATCACGTTATATTAGGATCTCGCGTAAAAATTTTTATATACAGGTGCCCCGAACTTAAACTTCATCTACGCATAAAAAGAAGAAGAAAGTGTTGTATAAAGTTTGCCAGGAAACTCCCTTGCTACAAAGTTGCAAACAAATATTGTACGTGTGAAACAGGTTTACGCATTTTTCTCCGCCATTTGATTTTTACTTAAGGAATACTTTTCGAAAGTGTTATAAGAAAAAGACTGATTCTATCAATTTTAAATTACATTTAAAATTAAAATTATGAAAATCAAAATATAAAACATAATTATAATTGCTAAACTATTAAAGATAAATTTAAAATTACGGATTTATTCTAGCAGGGAGTGATTTTTAGACCATCCATACATCAAGTAAAATAACAATAACAACCATAAAAATCTGAAATTCCACGACAAAGCTTTGTCGTAAAGTTACATTGCGTTACATTTACATCCTGAACTTTCACTCCTCGCGTTGCTATCTTGCCATTTGACAAAATTACACAGGCAGGTAACTTCGTGGAACAAACCGCACGCGCACTAATGCATTTACATCGTCAGCGGAGCAGGGTCGAAAGTTGTGACATTCAATCGTCGTGAATCATTTCATGGCATTGTAGCGTGCTCCATCTCCAAGTCAAATAACCGTACGCGTTTCCCGTTTTCGCGAATGGGAAGGGAACACGTTCCCTGCCGGTCTCGTGTTCGCGACTTCTCGTCAGACACGCGCGACTGTTTCTCTTACGAGGACTGAAGACGCCGTTTGGATTCCCCCGGATGAGGAATCCATTTTTCAAAAGGCTGGCGACGCGTAAAGCAGATCGAGATCTGTAACGGTGAAGACACAGTGAACGGGCGTAACTCGATTCTAGGCAAATTATTGGACAGAGAATTGCCGAGTTGTTATAGAAAGAGGCTTCTGAAATTTGCAGATTTTGAAATTTCAAGGCGACACGATCATTTTCGCGTAATTATTTTCATTGTTGTACATTTTCTGCAATTTATCATCAATGGCTGTCACAATTTATACTGTCTGTATTCATCTGAGAGAAAAGAATCAAAGATTTTAATTTTGATATGTAATCTTCGTAAAAATGAACTATCGTCTTGTGAAGTAGAATCAAGTAAAGGAAAAATATTTTTTTAAGAAAATGGCAACTGTATAAAGTTCATTGAAAAGATTCATCAATCTTTTGACAATAGAAAGAAATTATATTATCACGTTATCATAATTTTAATTCACTTATGTACAAAACTTTACTTTTCGTTCTCTTCTTTCAGGCGAATGTAAAAATCGCAGTAGTATATTAAAAACGAATAATTAAAATAATTTTCGACAGTAATAAAATAATAATAAAATAATTTTCAACAGTAGATATATAAAATTCTATAAAAATCTGACTGATGTCACAGCTGATGAGTCAACTTTCATACATTTCAATTACTTTGTTTGCTCGGTCAGTCGAGTAGCTAGCCACACCACGATCTAAAGCTGTTCACTGTGTTTTCGAGACCCTAAGTCGAGACCCTTCTTCTCCCTAACTCTCCTCCTTCCCCGGCGAGGAAGTAACTCGGCCGAGTTTTTCTCTATTTTTTCCCATTCGCTTGTGCCCCGGTCGGTTCTCTCGTTTCCAACTTTCGACACAATGCCCTTTGAATTCTCGGCAGCCGCCACGCAGAAGGCGGCAGTGTAATCTAAAGTTCGAAGTCTCGATTAACGAGGAGTCGACGGAGGGAGGATAGGGGGTTGAGCAAGAAGGAGGGCAAAAGATCGCGAGTGACAATAAGGAAGGGGAACGATAGGAAGGATTTGGAAGGATCGTCGGACGAAATAATATTTCCAGCCTCCGCCTCTGGCACGAAGAATTCAGCGACGAATAACCGACTTGAAAGTTGTATGCGCCCTTTCAGAAATATTCCTCCATTCTGACACCGTTCTGTAACCGTCCTCGCGTCGAGCGACGCGAACCCATTAGCCAGTGTGTTGTATAAATAAAAGAAATTTGTATATTTGTATATGGTTTGAATCGGGACTTTTTTTTTTACGTACAGGACAGTATACAATGGAAATATTCACTTGTAGTGAGACGCTCTTGTGTATATTGTGTAAAAGTGTATGAATATATCTTTGTGTTCAAAAAAGTACCGTATAGTCTGATAATGAAACACTGTAACTGTATTGATCTTTGAAACGAATCTGAAATACCTATTTTTGTGGTTGACTTAGAAAAATTTAGAATTGACATAATATTAATGTAACATAATTCACGCAATATTCTCTGTTTGGAGCATCCTTTTCAAATCTTCGTGTTCCAGAAACACAAATTCGTTTAGAAATAAGTTTAGAAATAAGACACGACTGCTACAGTTACATTAATCTTCAAAATCGATCTGTAACACCTACTCTCTACCAAAATCTGCAACTAGTACACGATGTTACATCACTTTTCGATTTTCTCACTCAAAAAAGAAAGAAGAAACTCTCGTTGAAAATTTCTCTAAAAATCTACAACTAACACACGACGTTATGTCATTAATCTGGAGCATCTCTTGATTTTCATCTCTCACTCAAAAAAAAAAAAACAAAGAAATTCTTCCAAAATTTCGCGAGTTAAATTCGATCACGTGAAGGAGAGTCTCAAACAAAGTCACCCCATTTCGCGGATTCTGAAAGTGGATGACGGTGCAACCAGTATCGCCGTTATTATCGTTATTATCCTTGCTAAGCTGAGCACTCGTCGCCGAGACCCTTCCCTTCCGATGGATCCTCGGAGGAATCCTGCAGGAATTTATTGGGGTCCGGAATACCGAAGCTGGGAAAACGGGGCCGGTTCGGCCGAGTAAAAACGAGAGGTACGAAATAACGGTGCGCGATCTTATTTCCACCGAGGTATTTGCATGAGCTCGTAGGTATTTCTGCCATCGTAGAAACGAAGCCGCGGCCGGAAGTTCACAGCCAGGAAAAGGCAGGAAAAAGATTACGTACGCGTTCCACGTGTGTACGGTCACGCCGTGTGTATGACCTCTGTCTGGCTGGTCACCAGTACCGATCGAAATGATCTTTTTAACCATTGCCGATGGCATTACGTCTTGGGATCGTATTGGCCGGCTCTTCAAAGTTGCCGCTTTTAAATTACTGGTTTTGCGGGTGGATAAGGTCGCCGACTTCCGGTTAGGTTCTCTGTAACGGTGGTTCTCTCTCTCTCTCTCTCTCTGTGTGTGCTCGGTTTTATTGCTGCTCGTGGAATTGGCGGAAACGAGGGAATTGCGTTGGAAGGGGGAAGGTTGGCTGATGGTTCAATGTGTTGCGTGGTTGCAGCAACGTCGAGGTGATTGTAACAGGGACCGTTGAAGGAATCGACTTCGATTTCGTCTTTCTGGAATTTCGTGCTCCTTGGTTGGATCGAGGGGCGGGGGGGAGGTGGCTCGGACGATTTTTGCTTTGTACCTTTGTGCGATTGGGTTATGTTTGGTCGGTCTCGCAAGGTTTCGCAAGATTCTTGTTAAAAATGTGAAATCGTGGGAAAGCATTGGGAATTTAATCGGCAACGTGTTCCACATTTTTTTCTATTTGGAAACTAAGTTCGATATTCCGGCTGATGAGATTTCCACGGTTTAATATTTGCTGAGAATTCATTTCTCGAACGCTTAGATCGTCGAGATCGTTACTTGATGTTTTTGGTAAATTACAATTTCGAAGTGGAGGAATTCGTACTTGGAAGTGGATAAATTTTAGAAAATTTTATGAAAGGGTAGTAATGACGTTTCAAAAATTTTTTAACTTTTGAAATTAGAGAATGTTGTTCCTGGTAAATGTACGAGTAAAATTCTATGTTTGTATATAGTAGCAAAATTTTAAATTCGCCGTCATAACCACTTTGCTATCAACAACGATTGATCCAAATTGTATTCTTTAATTTGATCAAGACGATGATGTTTAACCCTGCTGCGATCCTTGAGTTTCTTTATTTCAACTTTACACCCAGTTCAGCAAACAGAATAAAAATGTTTAGCATAAAATTTAATCGACGAAGCACAGCTACGCGCCAGTAAAAGATTAAATTGGAATTTAAGATGTTTTTGAGGTTTCGCGAAACGTAAGCGGCAGCGTTAAGAACAATGCAACCGAGCATCGACGCAACGCACGACTGCCAGCAGAATTAAAAAGAACGACCAAGAGGAAAATGGAATGTCTGACAAATCGCCGAGAGCGCGCGCGCACGCGCGCGCCAACGAGCCTTCGGCAGGCGCAAGTGGAGCCTTAAAACATTCAAAAACACGCGCACGCCGTATTTTTCCCCAGTATTGTAAACGTATGAGTACCTTAGATGGAGCGAGCGTGGAACACACTCGGCTCGGAGAAATTACAAGAAGATTTATTTGCCGTATCGAGCGAATGGGAACGCGGCGGAGAGACCCCGGTGTTTACCGAGCCGCTAGTTCTCGATCCATAAACAGAGGCCAGGCGATCGGGAAACGGGAGGAGGAGAGGCGGGGGAGAGGTTTCTAACGTGTGTTTCGCGACTCGTAACGGAGGGTTGACTCGTAAATTTCCGATTTGCACGATCGGCCAACGTCCGCGAGCCTCGACCTCGAGGATAATCCTCGTTGGTCGGTTCGGTTTCATTGCTGCCGCGATAATAATTATCCTTCGGGGAGGGGTGAGAGGTGGAAAACCAACGACCGAATCAGAAACCGTAGTTTCATCCGTTGGAAATGTTGCGCGCGATACGAAATTGCCTGCATTCCGGGACGCGATCGCCGCGAAATACTGTGTCTGTGTGTGTTTGTGTGTTGCGCGCAAGGCAGGCGGGACAAGGTCCTGGTAGAAATTATCCGGCATTTCGAAACCCTTGGATTACCCTTATCGCGCGACCCGAATTCAAGCCCCACCATTCCCGAGCGGATTACCAGACCTCCCGCGCGTGCTAACATTCCGGAGAAATCCTAACCTGAAACATCCTGTGGGGGGGTTATGGATACACACACGGGGCGGCGATACACGCGCGCGTCTATGCGAACAGATAGTGGCTGTATAACCGGGGAATTGAGAATCGCGTGTATACGTATATATTTGTTTGTATGTGTGTGCGCGCGTGTATACGAAGGCCGCGAGCGTGTGGAGAGGAAGTAGAAGAGGGTACACGCGAACAGGTTTGTAACGCGGCAACGCGCGTTCAGCCCGGTGAGAGAAATGGCCTGTGTGTACGTGCACGGGTCTACACTGGGTGGCTGGGAACTTTGGAGTACATGTTGCGGGCGATTTAAAATGAAAAAATGTTTTTGCGCAAGTACGCGCAAGTCGCCGAGTGGACTAGTTTATGACAGGGTCAGAGTCGATCGGCCATCTGCGATACGTAACGTAATACGTGCTTGGTTTCACTTTGCAAGATTAGTCTCGGTCCTTTCCCAACAGCGTTACTCTGTCGTAAACTTGACTCAGTATCGAGTGTGATACGACGACAAGGAATCTTTAACATCTTTTTCCTTGGGGAAAATCCCACGGATGAAGAGGACTCAGATACACTCGCGTGATTTGTCTCCCTCTTCCAGAGAAGAGTGATATTTTGGGAAAATTGCAAAAAAGAGTCTCTGACTTGGAAGAGTCAGTCGCTCAAGATCAGAATCCTAGAATCGATTTTTCTAGAATCGAGAAATTGACTATCGTTTCCGTTGATTTCTCAGCCAAATAATCATTATATTCGTATTTCTCGCACGAAATACAGTCGAAATGCATCGTTTTAAGAGAAATATCGACAAAATTACGATTTTCACCATCGGAGATAGGAAAATTTCGATTTTTTCTAAATATCTTCAAATCTAGC